>NW_027117840.1:0-178759 GCF_038497905.1 Lipomyces japonicus | reverse complement strand
AGCAACAGCAACAGCAACAGCAACAGCAACAGCAACAGCAACAGCAACAGCAACAGCAACAGCAACAGCAACAGCAACAGCAACAGCAACAGCAACAGCAACAGCAACAGCAACAGCAACAGCAACAGCAACAGCAACAGCAACAGCAACAGCAACAGCAACAGCAACAGCAACAACCTAAATTTGGTCAATCCACGTTCGGTTCAGGACCGGCAAGCTCATCAGGATTCAGCGGAAGCGGGTTTGGTTCGACAACGCCTACTCCGGCAAGCAAGCTGGTTGGTAACGGCTCATCATCAGCATTTGGTTCGAGCGCATCACCTTTTGCTGCAGTTACAGGCAATGGTGACAATAAAACTTCACCTTTTAGTGGTGCTGGGGGTGTTGCATCCACAATTTCATCGTTTGCCTCAACATTAAATTCAACTTTGTTATCATCATCATCGTCGTCGTCGTCGTCAATACCACCACCGCCTGGCAGTGCCATGCCTCGATTCGGTTCATCGTCATTTGGAAGTTCCGGCTTTGGAAGTTCGAATGCCGCCGTAGAGTTTGGCGGATCCGGATTCGGCAGCAGTCAACCTCAACAGCAGCAAGTCATGTTTGGTCAGAGTGGATTTGGATCAAAACCAGTATCGTCAATTGCCGGACCAACGAGTCAAAATGGTGCTCGTGGTAGTAATGGTGGCGTGGCGTTTGGGCAATCCGGCTTTGGCGCATTTGCAACCGGAGCATCCCCGTTTGCGACTGCCAGCTCGCAACCACAGCAGCAGCAGCAATCTGGAAGTTTCGGCAACGCTGCCACGGGTGCTCAACCGTCACCATTCGGATTGTTTGCGAATAATGGCCCTGGTGGTGATTCTTCATTGCCAGCGTTTTCGCAAGTTAATATTAATGGTAGTGATAATAATGACAAGTCAACAAGCCAATCCCCGTTTGGCAAGTTTGCTGCACAGGGTGTGGTCACGCCTGAGGCACCGTCGGCCTTTGGAAAGGCGGCGAGTAATGAGAACAACGCCGGAAATGGCACCGTGGCGTCAAAGCCATCACCTTTTTCTACTTTTTCATCACAAGGATTTCAACAGCAACACAAATCAATATTTGGGCAATCACAACAGCCAAACTCGAACTCGGGTTCGGCGTTTGGTGAGAAAACGGGTACTGTCTCGTTGTCAGCGGTTAATAACGGGTTTGGCGAGTTAACAACAGCCACAGCCGGTAACCAAAAAAACGATCGTGTTGTTTATGATGATGATGATGTTGAGGATTCGTTGAGCTTTGGTGGGATATCAATTAGCAATAAAGAAGCCAAGCCGGTCGCACCTACACCTACTCCGGCGCCTGCTAAAAAAGAGCAAGTGATTGCTGTCGTTCGCCCAGATGAAAACCGGTTCCCACTTCCGACCGACGATCCGTCCTCATCAAGACCCAACCCGGTTTTCGCTGACATGAATTTCCGTCCGTTAACCTTGACCGAACGCATGCACGAATTTTTTAAATTATCCGGCCGGCCAACGTTTGATCGAACAATGAAAAACCGAAACGGCGTGTCCGTGATTTTCACCGGCAACGAATTCTTGCCCAATGTTGGTGATTTAACCTTGCAAGAACGGCACGCGTTTGAATCAGCAGAGTTTGAGATCGGCATGGTACCTGAAATTCCGCCGCCGTTGAGTTTTCTGTAATTTGAGACAAACTCAATGTAATTTTTTTTTACATGTGTGGTATATATAAAAATGACGGGAGATTATTTTTTAAAGCATTTGGTCTTTTTTTTTTTTTTTTTTTGGCTTGCTGGGCGTTGTAATTGTATTATACAGTGGATTGAAAATATGTAGCACATAACACCGAAACACACTTGTCTTGTGAATGAATCTTCAAGCAAGGAAGATAATAAAAAATCATGTAATAAATTGCATTTTTTTTTGTCTCCAACCAAGTGATCCAAATCCTAATGATTTATTTTTAAAATTTCTTTTCGTGTTTTTTTTGTTGCAGATTTGGTAGGAAAGAAGGTATAAAAAGAATAACACAATTTTTATATACAAAAGAAAAATTGATTGATTTTAACAACATGAGACTTGACAATAAATAAAAGAACTAAAATACATTCCGTTTATCATTATTCTTATCTTTTCCCCTTCCGTTTTAAATCCTTTTTTTTTCCCACTTTAATTTTTTTTTTTTGTTTTTTTGGATTAATTTTTTTTGGATGATTGGATTCAAGCAGCAACAGTAATGGCGACATCGACACCAGATTCAATGTTGAAAGAAGTGATCTGCTTGACTTCGCTGGATGGGGCAACAAGGCTATAAAAAAAAACTGAATTAGCAACTAAGATATGAAAAAAAAACGCAAATCAAATTGACACGTACTCAATGACACGCTTGTGGATGCGCAACTCGTAGGCGTCCCAGGTCTTGGAACCCTCACCATTAGGAGCTGAATTAAAAAAAAGTTAGCAAATCATTAAAAAACTGACATTTGCAGTTAAGACTAACTCTTTCTGGTGGAGATGCGGAGGTTCTTGGTTGGTAATCTAACGGGTCCCTTGACTTGCAACTTTGCTCTCTTGGCCTGACCCACAACCTCGTTGGAGACTAAACAATATACTGTTAACCATGCGATCTGAAATAACATAACATGACACGATCCGTGCTTCCATCCCAATTGCATGTATAATCCGGTGATAAATTGGCAGGACTGAATGCATGCAAGCGGACCAAAAAGGAATCCAACGTACCCTTCTCCAACTGCTGAACCTTTCTAGAGGTCATGGTGATGCGGAACTTCTGAAGCTTAGGCTCTTCAAGACCAGCGGCCTTCTCCTTTTCGTATGATGCCATGATAATGTGCTGATTATGTAGTTCAGTCTGTCGTTGAAGATATTTAGCTTCGAAGACGCGCAACAACGAACCCGCCTGGCGGGATGGGCACGCCCAAAAAAAAGCCCCTGCCCTGGATCGTGCAGGCAGGGCGTGACTGCGTTTTGTTTTTTTTGCCTGCCACAGGCAAATGTCATTTAGGGTTCGCGCCAGCCGCTAGGGCAACGGACAAAAAGCCGCTTAGCTAATCAAGCCCCTGAAAACTTATCGCTGAGTCAAGCGTTTCCGTACGACGTGGATAAGCTCATGTGCCCACGTACCGCACCGGTGCAACTGCTCTACGTTATACGGCATCGAACACTTGTACCACGTCATGTAGGCAGCTGCGCATAGTGTCAGCGGTCTGAATTTTTTTAACGTGATCATATCGTTTGTGTATAGAACACACGCATGCTGTGCAACGTTGGATGTGCATCCACTCCAGCTCGTGTGGGTTAGGGCTATTTTCCTTGCCGGCCCCCTTTCCAGCCGCGACTGCGAGGCGAAGCACTTGTGTAGTTAGTTATATAATATAGGGTTATTGTTGACAGCGGCCTCGTTCCACTATCGCTGCCTGTCGTCACCTCGTTGCGCACCAATCCGAAAATGTCAGCGGCAGAATATCATAATCAAAAATCAGAGGTAGGTCTTGTCCATGACCAGTTTGCGATGTGTGATGCCTAGAGGCTGACTGGGCCGTGATCATTTTGTATAGTACGCTCCGCCTCCGGGACCTCCGCCTGGTCACCCAGACTATCAGTCACAGTCCGATCGTGGGTTTTATCCGCAGCAACCCCAGCCAGCTTACGGTCAAAACAACTACTACGGCGGCCAGCAAGGCTATCCGCAGCAGCAAGGAGGCTACTATCCGCAACAGCAACAAGGAGGCTACTATCCGCCTCCCGGCCAAGGCGGCTACCCGCCGCAACAGCAGCCGTACCAGCAACAACCCGGTAACGTTTACGTGCAGCAGCCGCCTCAGAAGCAAGGTCCGGACACGAGTGATTGCTTAATGGGATGCTGCGCTGCGCTGTGCGTGTGCTGTGCACTCGACGCCATCTTTTAAAAGAAAAAAAAAACGCACGATTCGTTTCGCAAAACCCATTTTTTTTAAAAAAAGCCATGCTTGAATTGGTTTGTTTAAATTTATATCGTGAAGGTTTTAGGTTGGGTGTTGGGTAGTCTTCCTTTGTGTTTCTTGGTGCCATGCTTCTTGTTGATCTTTTGCTATATGCGTAATTATGTTTTGTTGTCCTGATTATTATAATGCCCACCGAGGCATGGTTAATTGATTGTAATATTAGTGCGTTTTAAAACAATAACAAAAAAAAGAGATTATAACAATTTATATTAATTACGAATCAGTTGTGGTCGTAGTTATCAAGTACATGGAGCTTATTGTCATTGGGAATACATATAATCCGGGGATCTCACGAGCCCGCGTTCGCAAGTCCTACTTAATATTAACTGCTATATCCATAGTACAATCACAGCAATCGGCAGCGCCAAAAAAAAAAAAATGTCAGAATCGCCTCAAATAAATCATGATGTTGAAGCAGTGACGCCCATGGATATTGATAGTGAACAAAATGCTCAACCTTCATCAACATCAACAACACCAGCGCCAGCATCAGCGCCAGCGCCAGCACCATTTGATACCGCTCAATCAACATCAACAACAACAACAACAAACACAACAACAACAAGCACAACAGCCGTGGTGGCAAACCAACACGCAGATGAAGATTTAGATCAAGATATGGACGTGGTTGACAATATTAAACCGAAAAGTGCCACGCCCGACACAAACCAAGAACACGACGATGATGAACATGAAGAACATGAAAAGGATAAAGATAATGACAATGATAAAGACGACGACGATGAAGCTGCCCGGGAAGCCGCCGACGCTGCTGCTGCTGCCGTGCCGCCACCATTACCAGGACTGGGCACGCGAAGGGACAAGTCTTTAAAGGAGTTTTTAAACATGATGGATGATTTCACGCCCATCATTCCTGATGCAGTCACTGATTATTACTTGATGAAAGCTGGGTTTGAAAGTTCAGACGTGAGAATGTACGTGTTCATTATTATTATTATTATTATTATTATTATTATTATTATTATTATTACTGTCATGTCTTTGCAAACATTATGCTGACTTATATTTTTAGAAAACGACTACTGGCACTGGCAACCCAAAAATTTGTAGCCGATATTGCCACGGACGCATATCAATATTCTCGCATTCGATCCGCTTGGTCATCCTCATCTTCATCATCTTCATCATCTAACCCAGCAGCCGCATCAAGTGGTGGCCAATTCAAGCCGAACTTGCAAGCCAGGTTTGCCGGGTCCGGCATGGCTACCGGCGGTGCGGGAGGTGGTGGCGGGTCCGGTAGCAGCGGCAAGGTCGTGCTCACGATGGAGGACTTGGCCAGCGCGTTAGCTGAATACGGCGTCAATGTTCACCGACCAGAGTTTTATAGATGAAGTGGTTTATAGTTGAATTGGTCTCTCATTTTTTTTTTTTTTTTTTTTAAATTATTATTTAAATTGATTTAAGTCGCCATGTTTTTGTATAATATCATCAAATCAGAGTGCATCATCGATAACGAACCCTATTCTCTCTATATATGGTACATTCATTCATGCTATGCCTATTTACAAAAAAAAAAAAAAAAAATAACAATAAATTCCCTTCCCAGAAAAATCAATACACTTTTTGGTCCTATCGCCATATTTGTCTCTTTTTCTTTCTTACTTGTTACTGCTCTTGTAAGAAAACCGTTTGCGGGTTGGCGCAAACTCGCCTAACTTGTAGCCAACCATTTCTTCTGTAATCGCTACAGGGAAATATAACATGCCATTATAAACTTGAAACGTGACTCCGACATATTCTGGTAAAATCACGGCTGACCGGTGGCTGGTTTGAATCGGTTGCATCGTCCGTTTGGCATTTGCAATTGGGAACCGGCCCATATTGGCGACTTTTTTTTTTTACTTATGGTTAAAAAAACAAAAAACAAAAAAACTACTTTCAGTCATGTTCAAAATACTGACAAACTCACTCTTCCATGATGACCGTGCCTGCAGAATTAATGACGACCTCATTGTGCTGAACTTGCACGCTCAAATACGATGATATTCGATTTGTAAAGTATTTCCCGAAAATTACACTCCACGTGTAGAAAGAGGGGTTAGGGTTGATTTGAAGGGTTGTTTCCCGAATCATTATCACACCGAAGTTGCATATTGTTTGAGAATCGACTTGATGGCATTATCGTCAGCTCAGCAGTCCATTCACGCTCTCGTGCCGTTGGTCAATTCGGCATCGGCCGCGGTCGACATTGTAACCCGGGCCACGACCGCGCCGGACGTGTTTTCGTTCGGATTCCTGTTCCTGCATCCGGCCCTGACACACCACCTGCGATCGACCGCGGACTCGGCCCGGCATCATGAATTACTGCGTATATTTGCGGCAGGCACTTGGCAAGACTACGTTGACCTGATTGGTCGTGATGATGATGATGATGATGATCATGAGGATCAATTGCCGCGGTTGACCGATGCGCAGGAAAAAAAACTCAAGCAGCTCACGCTGGTCACGTTGGCCGGCAAGTCGCACGCGCTGGCCTACGACGAATTACTAGCCGCATTACACCTGCCAGATTTGACCGCGTTGGCCGGGTTGGTCGTGTCGTGCGTGTACGCGAACTTGCTGACGGCCACGCTCGACACGCGGCATCAGGTCGTGCGCGTGACCCGCGTGAACGCGGGCAGGGATGTGGTTGACAATCAGGCCGTGAGCCGGTTGCAACAGGTCATCACGACCTGGGCTGGAGCATGCGCAAGCACGATTGATGATTTGAACTCGCAGGTGCGGATCGTGAGGGAGAAAGTCGTGAGGCAGGCCAGTGACGTGCGGGAATATAACCGGCAGGTGGAAGCCATTAACAAGCAGATTCTGGCACCGGTTGTGAAGGCCAAGGCCAAGGACAAGACTGAGGCAAAAGAGGACGGGTTGCGGAATAATGATTTAATGGAAGTTGATGAAGGTCCCGTTTCTGAATCAAGTTTTAGAAAGAAGCGAAAGTAAGTACGTTATGACGCAAAGCAAGAGACTAAATGGAACATAAACCGGCACTACGCATTTGGTACTAATGCATGATATTCATTAGACAACGCACTGTATCATAAATGGAATGGCATTTTGGATAATGTTTTTATTATTATTATTATTATTATTATTATTATTATTATTATTATTATTATTATTATTATTATTATTATTATTATTATTATTATTATTATTATTATTTAAGGAGTTTGTTTAATTTATCTTGTTTTTTTTATATTGTTGTATGGAACTTGTTGCATATGCGAAGGAGGAGTTTTATCATTATTTCAATTTGATATAATAAGCAAATATTAATTGTTGCAACGCCACTCTAAAATCGACTGATTTATAGTTAAGCTCCGCTTACATAATAGTCTGACGTAGTTAATATTATAGCTAGCTGACGAATGTGCACAACCGTGACACTTGTTGCGGGTTTACAGCCGTAATCACCATTGTGTGCTGGTGCTTATCTGATTGATGATCAATGATCGATTAATTAAGCATTTACACTTTTTGTGAAATTTATTTTTTTGTTCGCCCCGGGGAATGCAAATTCGAAATCTCGGACACCGAGGCCCAGACTTGTCCGTCGTTGCCGTTTATTGCAAAATCTTTTTCTTTTTTGTTCTTTCTGTCTTTTGAATTTTTGTTATATTTTTCTTCCTGGTACCACAAAACTTGCAACTAATCTTCCTCGTTCCATATTAGTTTCCAACAATGGCGTCCACGTCCGTGTATGCCGTGCAAGGCATGACCTGTGGTGCCTGCACGTCTGCCATTACCAACGCTGTGTCCTCCGTGCCTGGCGTATCTAACATTGGCGTGTCACTGGTTACCGAGCGGGCATTGGTCACGCATGACTTGAATTTGGTATCACCCGAATCAATCAGGGAAGCGTAAGTGTGAACTTTTTTTTTGTTTGGTTGGGTTGTCTTTTGCTGACGCCGATTTATCTTTAAGGATCGAAGATTGTGGGTTTGATGCACAGTTGTTGTCGTCGCAATCAACCGAGCTGGCAAGCAGTATCGGCACCGAGTCCGATAAGCAGTCGTCCTCACATGTCGAGGCCGTGTACATCAAAGTGTATGGCATGACATGTTCAAATTGCACTTCCACAGTCGAGACTGCACTTCGTGCCGTGACCGGCGTGGTCGATGCTGTGGTAGCCTTGGCCACGGAGGAGGCCAAGGTCACGTACCGGCCCGCATTGGTTGGAGTCAGGGATTTGGTCGACGCGGTCACGGACTGCGGGTTTGATGCGTTGTTATCGGACTTGACCGACAGCAGTGCGCAGATGGAATCATTGGCCAGGACAAAGGACATTCAGACATGGCGTCGGTCAGCATTGCATGCGTTTTTGTTGGCAGCACCCGTGTTTTTCATAAACATGATCTTGCCGGTTTGGTTCGCTCGGTTCGATTTTACCAAGCTCAGTATAATCTTTACCGGACTTCACGTCAGAGAATCACTATCGCTCTTGCTGACAGCTCCGATTCAGTTTGGTATCGGCAAGCGGTTTATAAAATCAGCAATCAAATCTTTCAAGCACGGTTCGCCTACCATGGACGTGCTGGTGTCTATCAGTACGTTGACGGCATTTTTTTTCTCTTGTTTCACCATGATTTTGTCGATCGCGACTGCTCAGGAACAACCGCCGCATACCGTGTTTGAGACGTCTGCCATGATCATTACGTTTATTACTTACGGCAAGTACCTTGAAAACAGGGCCAAGGGTCAAACCTCAGCTGCGCTTTCTAGGCTTTTGTCTCTCACTCCATCGATGGCGAATATCTACGTGGACCCAGAAAACTTGGCCACGAACACAGCCGAGCGAACGGTTGCTTCGGAACTTATTCAGAATGGCGACATTGTCATTCTCCGGCCAGGTTCAAAAGCTCCCGCAGATGGGATCGTGGTTGCTGGTGAATCATACCTAGATGAGTCACTGGTAACCGGTGAGCCCATGCCGATCGAGAAAACGGTTGGATCTAACATTATCGGTGGCACGATCAATGGTGCCGGCAGGATTGATTTCAAGGTAACTCGATCCGGCAAGGAAACTCAACTGGCCAGCATTGTGAAGCTGGTTCAGGACGCGCAAACAACGCGAGCACCGATTCAAAGGTTCGCTGACGTGATTGCTGGCAAGTTCGTGCCTGTCGTGATTGCACTTGCGTTGTCAACATTTGTCGTGTGGATGGTACTGTCCCACGCGTTACGTCACCCGCCGGTTATTTTTAACAACCCGGAAGGAAAGTTCATGGTCTGCCTCAAGTTATGCATCTCAGTCATTGTCGTGGCTTGCCCCTGCGCGTTGGGACTGAGCACGCCGACCGCGGTCATGGTCGGCACCGGCGTGGGTGCTCAAAACGGAATCTTAATCAAAGGTGGCTCGGTTCTTGAACTGGCCACGCATGTAACAAAAGTAGTGTTTGACAAAACAGGCACGCTCACGCTGGGCAAGATGTCGGTTGTCAATCACGGTCGGACTCATATATGGGAAAGTTCAAATTACCGACGTGAATTGTGGTGGCGGCTTGTGCGTGCGGTCGAACATGCCAGTGAGCACCCAATCGGGCGTGCGATCGTGGCCGAAGCGGACAAGATCTTAGACAACAACAATGAGGAATTAAAATCGTTTGCAGACATTAATGTTGCTCGGTTCACGGTCACTTTAGGCAGGGGCATTGATGCTCAAGTCGTGCACGATAACGAATCATTTTCGATAATAATTGGCAATCAGCAGTTCATGATTGATTCTGGCATTGACTTGCCAGATCAAGTTCTGGCCGAAGAATTATCAAACTCGACCTCGACAGATTTATTTGTATGTATTCAGAATTCATATGCCGGGTTTATTAGTTTAAATGACCTGGTCCGACCAAACGCGGTAAGCACGATCTTGGCACTAGAAAAAATGGGCATTCAGGTGGCCATGATTACCGGAGATCATCAAGCTCCGGCACTTCGCGTCGCTCGTGAAGTGGGCGTGCCTGAAAGTCAAGTCTGGGCCGGCGTGACGCCTGCCGAAAAGCAAGAACTCATTCGCACGATGCAGTTAGAATCACCCGACGCCGTGATCGCCATGGTTGGTGACGGCGTGAATGACTCGCCTGCACTGGCGACCGCACATATTGGTATCGCCATGGCATCCGGCACGGACGTGGCCATGGAGGCGGCCGATATCGTGCTCATGAGGCAAGACACGACCGGATTGATTGACGCTGCCGTGTCACTATCACTCTGCCGTACCATTTTCCGCCGCATCAAGGCCAACCTGATTTGGGCATCGGTTTATAACGTCATCATGATCCCGATCGCGATGGGGTTTTTCCTGCCGTTCGGTTACGCGCTGCCACCGATGGCAGCTGGCGCGGCCATGGCGTTGAGTTCGGTCAGCGTGATCACGTCATCGTTAGCATTGAAACGATGGTCACGACCAGCTTGGGCCACGGAGGAAGGCAGGTTGGACGCCACGTTGACTGGCGCACGAGCAAGTTGGCCAAGCCGATTATTTAATCGCAGTCGTCGCACGATTGGACCTTCTAATACGGCCTATGCACAAATTCCAAATGTGGAAATTGTTTAAAACCAATCGTTACAGTTTTGTTTTTGTCTTGTTTTTTTTTTTGAAAATTATAGAAGGGAGTTTTTTCTTTCTTGGAGGGAAGGGGAAATGGGCGTTTAACCGGGATCAAATCAAACAGAGAAAGAGCAAAAAAAAAATTTGAATACAATGTTGCTATTTTAAAAAAAATTGTTGATGAACGGCAAGAGGTTTAATATTTGGTAATTTTAATTAATATTAATTAATGTTCGATATAGAATATGAATCTTGCAAAAAGAACAAAATTGTAAATGATATAGTTTTAGTTGCATATATTTATGTGCATGATTTCATCAACTCACAATGTTTAAAACAAAATCAATTTACCAGGCAGTCATGAATAAATTGTTTTTGTTTTTATTTTACCAAAAAAAAAATCTAAACTCTTAAGAACCTCTCGACCTCGATCCCGTATAAAGTATTGATTATTGAAAGAACCAAAAAAAAAAAAAAAAAAAAAATTGGTTTTGCAATTATATGTCGTGCTAATTACGGCATGGGAAATATTTTGTTGCCTAGATTCGTACAAAACCACTGGCCAACGCCGGCTCTGCTGCTTACAACATGTATTGTCAAACCGTAAGTATTATATTATGTCTTGGCTATCAGTTATACACAAAAAAAAAAATAGAGTCTGAAGTGACAATAATGCAGAAGTGCAGTAAAGAAAAATGCCTTGTCCATTTTTATGCATTAACCTTTCACAGAGGGAATATGCGCAAGCAAATCCTCTTGTGTAGATTGCAGACTTTATCCAATCACTTTCACGTAGCCATAAAATACGCGAAAGGAAGGTATTGTCATTATACCTGCAAAAGATATACAAGCAACTTGTGCCAAACCTTTAGCCAGATTCATTAGCTAGAACCTTGAGCTTGCCTTCCTCGTCTAATAATTCATCCGGTAGTTCATCTTCATCATCATCATCTTCATCATCATAATCTTCCTGATCTTGATCTTTTCCCTCTGATTCTTCATCATCGTCATCGTTAATTTCATCTTCCAGGACATCGTCGTCATCAATTTCTTCATCATCTTCAGAAAAGTCATGATCGTCATCTTCGTCACCATAATCATCATCGTCATCGTCATCATCATCGTCCAGAATACTCGGCGGCGTACTCCTGGTGGCCATACTGCTCGCAGATGTTGACATCGCACCCGCTGAGGTTGTTGTCGTTGCTGTAGAACTCGATGATGTTGTTGCAAGTGTTGTCGTTGTGGCTGTCTCTGATGCTGCTGCTGCATCTTGATCTTCTTCCTCATCTGAATCTTCAATTTCCAACACCGGTTCCCGCCAAAAATTTGTATCCGTATACCTTTCATCACCCAACTGGGTTGACACCGGTGGAAAAAAATGATCAACCAGATCGGTCATGTGAACGTACGAACTTTTGTATCCAGCCAATTCTAATAATTCCATGTGCACGTCAGCGGATGAATTGATTGTAAAGATCCTAGACGATGGCACGCCAACGGATCGATACGACAACGCGTCCGTGATGCGATTGCCAAAACCAGCATAAAATGGAGTGCTTTCACGCAATCCAAATAAGCTCTGAATGTCACGCAGGCATGCCATCTTAAACACTTCCGGCTTTCGGTAAATCACTTCCCGTCGCAACGCGGCAATCGTTCTGTCTGGTGATAAAATTACAGGACCATCCGGTAACTTAAACGAGCCTTGCTCAATTCCTTTGAGATAATGCCGGGTCGTGTCTGCCTGACCGACAGATCGTGATGTTAAATACATGATGTTGTATCCGTTATTAGTAATATCGGTAAACAGTTTTGCCACGCCGACATGAGTCCAGTCTCGACCAAGCATGGTCAGTACATGACCAAGCGCATCAGACTTCGTGATCGTGCCATCGATATCGGAAATAACAATCGGTAAATCATAGCGCCAATAAAACATTCTCGACGTGCATACGGCCCTGCCACCGTTTACACTGAACGACACCTGATTCGCACCCGGAACTAAGTTTAAACTTTTAAGTTGATCCGAGGTTAGCCGCAATGTCTTCACGTAGTTTCGAACGGAGTCGTCCGCCGTCTCTGATTCGTTCCCAGCCGGCGGAGGCGTGAAAGGCGGCGTGCCCAGTTGCACGCTTTGAGACTTTAGCAATGATGATTCGAGAGGCGGCGGTGGTGGTGGTGGTTCTGACGCGTTATCATCAATGTCATAATCAAACTGCATCGAGCCATGACGTTGTGCTGCCTTGTCTCTTGCTTCCTCGGTTGCGTAAATCCATAGGTTTCCATGCTCGTCCGGCGCGATCAAGGAAGCAATTTCAGTGTTGATTGCAAGTTCCTCTGAAAGAATCTGCCGCGCGATCGACTCTGCTCGTGCGGTCTCTTCTTCACCAGCCTTGTACCCTCGCATGTCTAAAACCAGGTCGCCATTATCTGTAACGGTGGTGGGAATGCGACTGATGCTCAGTTTCCTGCTTAGTTCTTTGGCCCGTTGAATAGCCTGGTCTCGAGATAGAGGAGGACTACGTGGCCGCAGGACCGGCGTCGAGCCCTGAGTTAAACTTACCGCACTCGAACTCTCTGGGTCGTCAGATTTTAAGCTACTTAGCAAAGCGCGCGATAATTCTATCGATGGCCAATTACTTGTAGATGAGGAACGACGCCGGCTGCTTATTTCTTTGTGACCAGTGCCGGTCGTGGTATCAATAGTTTCCGCGTCTGATGATATCGAATCCGGAGTAATGCTAAGCTCTATGGGAGAAGTGACAGCTTTCTTGGGTTGAGGAGCCGATGATAAATTATTTGTCCGGATTTTGGAGTCACTGGATGCATCCGATGTTAATCTGTTGTTGCTTTCGGCCTCGAGATCGAGAAATTCGGGCTCTTGTAAATTTAAGGTACTAGAATTGACGGATGCTGGAGATGAAGCAGCCGAGGACGAAGGCGACAAAACTGGGGACGTGAGCAAATGTGAAGGAACGTCACTGTCAGTTTCGAACACAAAAAAGGCTTCACCTCCGTCGCCTAACTTCATGGCAAAATCCATCTTTTGACCATTCACCGAAAAGTCAACCTAAACCAGGTTAGGATTTATAATAATAATAATAATAAAACTCCAAGGACCTGCCTTTTTCTGGGATGGTTGTAGCAAGGAAAACTTGCCGAACCGAATATGAAACGGCGAGCATGCGAGATCACCTGGGCGGTTAGATATTTCCATGGATAAATAATTGTGATGATATAAAAAATTAAAAGCCTACCATTTTCTTGTTCAACCACAATAACATCGATGGCGCCAGAAAGCGTAGCCGGATTTATGGAATTCCATGTTTTGGAGACGCTGCCTATCGCACGGCCAACGTATTGCATTTGGTGGCTGAAGATGACGAAGTAAAGCGGATGATGGCGGCGGATGAAGCAAACGACGAGCGACGAACGAAAAACAACAATTCAGTTCACGACGAACGAGAAGTAAGCACTCTGGCAATGCAAGATTTCGGCAGAATTTAATTTCTCTCGTTTTAATTTGCAGATCTCAGGCTGGTCCTTCCTGATCACAAATGAACGAGCAGTTTTATTTAACCCAACACATGCTTCGCCTGTGTTAGTCATCAATTATGTCATTAAAGACTTGTGCGGCCCGAGGCGGACGTTTCGAGGAAAAAAGTTCACCGCTTTTGCACAAAATCCCACTGACCGCAACTGAAAAACAGAACCAGTACCAAGCAACAGCGCAGGGACTCGTCATCGTTGTTGTTAATTCTTTAGATCTTGATCTGATTATCAGCCAATGCTGCTTTCGCTGGTGGCGACTCTTGTCTCCCTGCTTTGGCTGCTGCATCGGGCAACGCGTCTGCTTCAGATCCCCATTCCGACCTTGGTCCAGTTACTAGGTATAGATATTCCCTTACCGCCACATGTTTGTCTTGATGCGGTCACTTCTGATTCGGTAACATTACATTGGTCGTTACCGGATAGAGCCAGCAGTGTTGCCAAGCATGTCATTCAGATGAACGGGCAAAATGGTGAGAACTTATTTTCTTTTATTTTTCTCATGTTCTCTTTATTTGATTTCTCGCTCTGGACGATTGTTTTTTTTTTTTTGCTCGGCGATTTGAAGGTTTATCTATTTTACTTAATTACCATTTTTGCTAACATGTTGATTTTTTTTTTCCCTCTAGTCGGAGAAAGTGAAAAGCGCGAAACTACGGTGACCATCACTGGTCTTAATCCAGATCAAATCTACGGCATTCGAGTACTTGCAGTACGTTTTCTTAGTATAAATTATTTTATTTATTTTATTTTAAGTCAGCTTGCTTACCTTTTTTTTTTGGTTATAGGTTAATTCCAGTCAGTACTCCGCTGCTGGCCAACTGATTCGGCTAAGAACACGGAGGAAGTCAGAAGATTTGATTCTTACTAGTATTCAGCCTATAACGCAAGAACCTATAGGTATGTACGATTGTATAATTTATTTATTTTTTTATCTTGACCCATTTTCCTTAAATTTTTTTTTTAGCCTCGGTTGAATCAATACCCACAAAAGGCAAATCAGATTCATTATTAGTTCACACGCAATTCAAACGAGGTGCTCACAGATCTGTCAGGCATTTGTCACCACATCGACGGGACAGGCACGAATCATCTTCATTCACAGCCGCAACGCAACCGTACACGTTAGAATCCCTGGCGGCAGAACTGGAACAAATTCGATCAGAGATATCGGAAACGATTGTTCAACAAGCGCATGCGGAGGAAGAATATGTCGTGCAAGAATTGGCTTTGCAAGCTGAGTTGGAAACATTACGTGAGAAAAGAAAGGAAGAAGATGGCGTGAGGGCTCAATGGAGAAGTGAAAACAAGGCCCTTGAAGAACAAAAACGGAATCTTGAAGCCCAAAAGAGTAAAGTTGAACGAGTCGCTAAGCAAAAAATTGAAAATTTGGAAAAAATTGCTACCGATTTTAATAAATGGTCACAAGAAATTCAAAACGCAAGCGTGCGGAAAGTTGAAATTGACAATTTGCTCGTTAAAGTTATTAATGATTCAAAGCAAAAGACCAAGCATGCTAAGGAATCAATTCAACAAAAACATAAGCAAATTGCTATTTTGGAAGATGAGATTAGAGGATTAATCTCTAAAGTTAAGAAAGCTGAGATTGAAAAAGATCCCAAGACTGGAGATGCCAACGAGAACGCGTTTGCGAAGTTGTTGCATGCCGAAGATATGGAAGATTGGAAGTTGGAAAGAAATTGGCAAGAGACACAAAAGGGTCTGGAAATGCGGTACGTGAATGTGTTTGAACAATACAGAGACGCGGAGGAGAACTTGCGCAAGGCGCAAGAAATCTTGACGTCCTTGACAATGCATGGCACGTTACCACAGTCGCTCGATGTTTCCAAATCAGTCAAACGTCGAAACAGGCCTCGAAATAAATCAGCCAGGCAGTCCGTGTCGTCTCCGATTTCATCATATCCGCTTCATGATCCGCGCTTTCCTGAAGCTTCCACGTTTAATAATCTGCAGTATCCGTCATTGCATTCTAGTTTTTTTCATGCTACCAGTAATTCTTCTTCAAGCTCCGGCGCACCTTCGGCTGTTAGTAATTCTTCGAGTTCTTTACCCCTCAATCCGTTTTCTATTAATTCTCGGCCTCTTAATTTGTTTCCTGAAACATATGACACATCATTAAGCAATGACGAGTTTATCACTACCGATGGACCAACAAGTCCGAATGTTGATATGCTTCTGCCTTCGAATCTGTTTGTCACCGACGATATCTTGCAGTCGGAAATAGAAAGTCGGGAGAGAACTGATACGCTTGAAACGGCATTGTCGTTGGACAATAACAGCAGTAATAATAGCAGTTTGTTACTACCGGCACTGCAGGCTAATGTTCCCAGTTCAACTGGCAAAACGTCGTCCAGTTTTCTATTGTCGGCTCCGTCTAGTGCTTCACCATCACCTCAACCTGCAGGTCTTCACCCCACGTCATACTCTTCTATTTCACTTTCTAACACGACCACGCCGATCGTGTCCGTGCAACCTAGCTTCCCCTTTTTCCCCAGTTTGAAGACTGCAAGCCCGTTGTCATCACCTCCGTCTCCGCTGTTGGAGAATTTAAGTACGACTCATAGTAACAGTAGCGGCGGCGCAAGCAGTTTGCAGGATTCAATCGTGCCCGTGATTTCTTCGGCACCGCCAGTTGGTTCAAGCTTGATCAGCGTGCTAAACGCTTCAGCCGATATGGAATCGGACGACAACGCTTCTTTGACCTTACATACGTCACGCGGCAGCAGTCATTCGTCTGGAGGGTTTAGTAACCTGGTCAAGCGGTCACCCACGCGCCGGCTCATGTTCGGTGGCATGACCGGCATTTCAGCGATCGGAAATATCGGACGCAAAAAGGACAGCATGGAAGCAGTTGTCACTATGCCGCAGTTGCCGTTGGCATCTGAAGATGATTTCATCATCTTGCCTCACGGTGAAGGCGAACCTCGCACGCCGAATCGCCGGCTGGCGAACTTGTTTTCGTTCTCGAAGCCCCGGTCAGGTGCGACATTAGATGTTGTCGTGCCTGCCGGCACGACTGATCTGCGGCAGGCACCGATCGGAACCCGACGCCGAAGTGGAAGTTACGGGTCGTATGATTCGCCCACCGGTGGCGGCGTGGTGTCCGATATGCCACAGGCTTCTCCCGCACCTGGACATTCAAACAGTTTAAGTGGATTGTTGAATAACGGCGTCGGCAGCTTGTTTGCGTCGTCAGGTAACGTGTTTAGTCGTCGAGGTAGCAAGATTTCGTGGGACTTGAGTTTTCGAAGCGAATTAAAGAACGAGGCCAAGACGGAGCCAAATAACTTGCCCAGTATTTAGAGAAAAACGGATATCTTGTATTAATAGGCCCTCCCCCTCTCAATGATTATGCGTTTCTAATTGTTTTTGTTTTTGGTTGTATTTTCAAAGTACCTTTGGACCAGGTGTTAAGAAATTTTTTTTATTTTTTTTAATATTTTTTTTATTTTGTCTATTATTACGTTGTTTCGAAATAGATTGTACCATGTATATAACCATATATATAATTAAAAAATTCGTTTTTATATTTTATATATTCTATAATTACTATGTACAAGTTTTGGTATGCAGTAGTAGTTTATATACAAATCAGATTATTTCTGTGATGTTACATGCTTGATTCCGCCAAATGCCAACACGTCAGCAATCTTGTTCGATCCAGTCAAAAACATTACCAACCGATCAATTCCGAGACCCCAGCCTCCGGTCGGCGGCAAACCATATTCCATATTTCTCAGGTACGATTCATCAATCGCGTGAGCTTCCGGGTCAGAGTCCCTGTCCTGGTGTTGTAATTCAAATTTTTGCCGTTGTTGAAACGGAGAATTTTCTTCCTCGTAGGCGTTAACTATTTCCTTGCCGGCAATGTATAACTCAAACCGTCGCGCAATGCGATAGTCTGTCTCTGATGATGATGATGATGATGATGATGATGATGATGATGATGATGATGATGATGATGATGATGATGGTGATGATGGTGCGGATTTGGCCAATGGAGACATGATTTCAGGAAACCCGTGTAAGAAAACTGGCAGCTCAGATGAAGACAATTCCGGACCAATAAAATGATCACATAATTTGTCTAATAGTTTTGCCACGGTCATGACTGAAGGTAACTGAACATCATGCTGACGAAAAATTGAAATTAAATAGTTTTTTGCCTTATCACTCGATTGTGCATGATCACGATCCGGGTTTAAAACATAACCCGGAATTTTGGTACCGATGGCGGCTTCGATGGCTGACAAAAAATCGATTCGTTTGAACGGCTGGTCAAACCTGACATTTTGTTGTTGCAAATGTGCGGCCACGAATGAGAATTTTTGCTTGACATTGTTCACAATCAACCGTAACAACTTTTCCGTGATTGATTCTAATTCTTGCAAGCCTGCGAACGCTTGATAAAATTCGCACGTAGTAAATTCCGGATTATGCGTGGCATCAACTCCTTCGTTACGGAAAACCTGACCGATTTCGAACACGCGATCAAATCCTGAGATTATTAAGCGCTTCAGCCATAGCTCGGGTGCGATTCTAAGTTCAAGCTTGGTCGTAACATCATCCGATAACACGGTTGATGATGTCGTGAACGGCCGCGCGTTGGCACCCCCAGCCGACGTGGACAAGATTGGAGTCTGTACTTCTAAAAATTCATGTTGCTCTAAAAACGATCGAATTAGTGATATGACGTGCGCTCGAGCACGCAGAACGTCGCGCGCATGCGGATGAACCAACAGGTCAACCGTGCGGTGATGCGCGATCGTGCTTTGGTTCGTAAGCTTTTCCGGTAATTGGTGAAGACATGGGGCAAGCAGTTTGATCGGCTCGTTTGCCCGAACCGAAAGTTCTCCTGCTTTCGTACGACTGAGAACACCGCTAACCGCTGAATTCCACAATTAAAATTTTAGTATATATATTTTCAATGCAAACCAAGGTGAAATGTCAAAACTTACAAACAAAGTCACCTCGTCGCAAAAGTTCCCAAGATTTTTTAAAATCAGTATCCAAAAGCCCGTTAAATGCCTTAAGAGTATACACTAACTGAACCTTGGCTTCTTCCTGTGCGAGATCGAGAAACACGAGTTTCTTGCCCGATGCACGGATGGCGTTGATCCTGCCCCGAACCGTGACTTGTTTGCCACCAGTTTCAGATGTTGATGATGATGATGATGATGACAACTTGCTCAGCTCGTCGCTTGAAAGATTGCCAAATTTCTTGATCAGGTCTGGCAAGCGAACGTATTGGGCGTCGGCCTGAATGACGGGATAGATCGGCTGGTCTGACGTTCTCAGTGCTGCGTTGCGTTCCTTGAATTCGATTTGAGTTGATCGCTTGATTGCGGGGTTGTTTAACGTAACAGCTTGTCCGGTCGTGCCTGCTTGACCAATTGTGTCGTCATTGTCCTTGCTGACGTTGCTAAATCCTCGTCGCGTGAATGAGAGTCGGGGCCGGCCGTGGCAGGCCAGCCGGACTGCCCTTGAAGCAATCATCTTGCACTATCGCATCTTGTTAGCTTTCTTGTAATAACCATGAAATTTAAAACATATTTTTTCCTTCTTGAACCAAATTGAGTTTTGTTTTTGTTTTTTTGCCGAATCAGAGAGAAGATTAGCATTTTGATTGGGAAGTGGCCCATTTTACGAGACAAGGAAGCTTTTTTTTTTCCAAATGTCCGTTGTATGCCTTTTACCCCTTTGTCTCATCATTTGTTTATTTTAAAATATTTCTCTCGATTGGTCAATTAGTTTAATTGTAATACTTACTTCCGCCGTAATATAGAAGGCTGAATAGTTGTGAGGTTGAAGTAAAAAAAAAAACACCAACCGTTGTTATCATTAGTGACTGAGTGCAATTACAGCGCAATTTGGGAGGTTGAAAAATTCAATTTATCAAAATTTGCTTTCACGAAAAAAATTGATATTCCAACAAGAAACATTACCGTTCAATCCTACCAAAGCTTTCATATTTTAAAAAAAATGTCTTTTCTTGGACTTGGTCGCCCAGCTACGGATTATGATGAGCAAAAAATCAACAACATTAAAGGTGAAATGCTCATGATGTCCAAAATGAAAGACACGTACGTTTTGTGAAATTTTTTTTTTTTCTTCTTCTTCCGCACGTTTAAAGCTTGGCTTAAAATGCCAAAATAAATTGCTAACACTGGTGGGATGTATATAGCGTTCAAGTATCTTGCTTAAAAAAGTGCCTTCCGGATTATTACAACGACGGTGATCTTAATAAGGGTGAATCTAATTGTGTTGACCGATGCGTCGGGAAGTTTTTTGAAACTATCAAACTTGTTGGAACCGTATGTTTCCCATTTATTTAACTTATTGAAGATGCATGATCTCTGATATACAATTTTTTTTTTTTAAAAATTTAGGAAATGCAAAAATTACAATCTGGCGGACAGTAAAATAATCTTGTATCTATCGACTTGGATTAGCGTAATTTTTTTTTTATTCTCATGGACAAGAAAACCATGATACGGATCAAAATGTACATAGACAATATTTCTCAAAAAAAGCAGTTACGAAACATGAATCTAAAAGAGAGAACAATACAAAATAAAACTTCAAGTTCATCTTCAAAATATGATATTGATGCCTAAATACATTTACTACAGAAAAGAAAAAAAAAAAAGCACACACGACGCAAGACACTCATAATTACACCAGATAAAATAGAATTCGACAGCATTCTCGTTTTCGAATAAACAAAAGAATCAACAAAACTTGTGATGCGTTTTTTAAAAAAAAAAACAATGACTAATTCCAAACGAGAAAAGCACAAAAAGAGCATACGTTTTTTAAAAAAACACTTTTCCAATTTATCTATAGTAAAACAATAGTAAAAGGACAGATTTTAAAGCAATACACTCATTCAGGGGAAATCTAAGGCACATTGAATAATGAAAATTGTCGAACAATACCAGGACCATATTCATCATAATCCTTTTTGGTGTAACAATGACTTCGGAATTCAGGCTAGAAAAAAAAATTATTAGCAATTATAAAGTATATATATATAATAGTAGCTTGCAACTTACAGTCTGCGCAAGTAATGAACCTCCGAACCAAACCGCGTTTCGTTGTTTTTTGTGCGAAATCACTTGCACGTCCACGCCACCAGACCTAGCACCTGATAAGGTTTCAGACTTGTGAATACGGGCATCAACCAGATGCTTAATATCTCGTTGTAACCTGCGTCCAAAATCACGGAACATGGTTGAGCCACCAGAAAGAACAATGTTCTTGTACAGTCCTCTTCGAACGTCAATCGGTGAGGTTTGAATAACCGTGTCGACCACTTCGGGCAATGGCGTGAGGAAGTCAGAAGATGCAATTTCCGGGTTAAAAAAAATCTCGGGAGCCAAAAATCTTTCGTAACCAACGTCGACCGATACCTTGCGGCCAAGTCCCTGGTCAACAATATATTTCTGGAATCGTTCCGGTTCGCGATCAAACCTGTTAAACTCCTTCACGATATCCGGACACACATAACAAAATTCCTCCTTAATCTTCTCCGCAGTTCGCAAACTTGAATCCTTCTCGTTGCGATCACGAAGCAATGACTGAACAAAATACGTAATATCACGACCAGCGATTGGAATGTTCTTAATGGCCGACGCGATAACGTATCCCTCGGCGACCGGGATTACGTGTGTAACACCGTCACCGGAGTCAATCACGGTACCAGTTAGTGATCTGTCCTGCACCTTACTCGACGTCCACGAAGCAGCTAGGGCAAGCACGGCCTGCACGGCAATGTACAAGCCGGCACAGTTGAAACTTTCAAACATGATCTCCGCGGTCAACTCCCTGTTTTCCGGCGGGTTAAGCGGCGGCTCAGTTAATAAAAAATAATGATCTTCCGGCTCGCAACGGAGGTATTTGAAAATCGAATTTTCCCAAAACCGTTCCATGTGATCCCAATTCTCAACCTGGCCGTGACGGATCGGATAATTCAGGCCGTAGCCGGGTCCGTTTGCAGCAGCGATTGCTTCATCACCAATGAAAAAATCAAGATCTTCAGTGCCCCTCTTTGATGAAAGATTGGACCCGGAAGATGATGAGATTCCGCCGGCACCGGTAAGAAACCCTGGCTTGGAAGGTGGAGGTGGACGGCCGGCGCCGCCTGACCCGCCCGCATTGCGGGTCGCAATAACGGTAGGGAAAATAAAAGACGGAGAATCGTTACCAGCGAACCCGAGCTTTGTCAGGCCGGTGCCACTAAAGCATACATTGTTAGTATTACTGACCAGAACTAGTCTGAAATTGCAAGCGGCCAGAAGCGACACTTTATAATTCCTTCCATCAAGCAAAAAGATTTGCAAAAAAAGCAAACTAAAATAAAATAAGCATTCCATACTTGTCTAAACAAAAGAATCATTGTTAGTAATCCGAATCAAACGTAACTATTAGCCCTGCACCGGTTGAGATACCAACGCAAGGGAAGGGTTAAAATGAACACGAAACAATTAAACTTACCCATGACAATCGGGGGCGTACTGAGATGCGACATGACTACCCAATTGATCTTAAAACCGAAACCACGGCAAAAAAAATTATATCAATGGTCAGGAGAATGTACTTGCCGATTGGACTGGATGACGAGGCACGGCAAGTGGGGAGGGCTGGTGTGTGTGTTTCGTCGCAAGCGCCAGGCCCGCTCCAGTCACAAAAAACTCACACATCACGTGAATGTCAGTGGTTGTGTCACACAGAGCTTAAAACCCCTGGATCACATTTGTTCTCTATACCACCAACCTCGACCAGGGGAGCGATTGAATTCATAGTGTTAATAATTTTCACAATAAATCTTAAAAAGGTGCATGGTTATGATGAGATATCCAAATCTGGATCGTGACTGCAATATCTGAAACTAATGGATTCAGCATTGGCAGCGACCCTGCAAACGATTTTACCTTCGTTATCTACAATCCCGATTGAACTTACTAGGTACGCAAACAATTTGCTGGTGCAATCCAAGCACCTTGTCTTGCTTCAACAGGGCAAGGAACATGCGCGAGGGTACGTATGTGCACATATTGCTGCCGAACGATTGGCGCGCATTTTATCACTTCCAAAACCCAGCCCAAATCATTTACCGCTTTCAGCAAAGCAGTATGATCAACTGCACAAGTTGTTTACGGAGAAATTGCCGGGACGGAATGCGGCCGATGATGAAGATGAAGAAGACGGTGAAGAGGGTAACAAGAGCAAGTACGTGCCCATGACAAGAGACTTGATAAACAGGTTGTCTGATGCCATGGCAATTCCGGCTCAGCATAAAGGCTTGGTTCACCATGGCATGCGGTGCTTGTTTTCAGAAGCAAAACAAGTTAAGGACAAGCGAACGTTGTATTCACAAGTTAAATGGGTTTCAACACCGAGGAAGGTTGCTCGTGAATGGGCAGTTGCTGCTGCGGTCATTTTTTTGGTTAAGTTTGGTGACGTGCTGGATCACGATCTAGAATCTGAACTCGAGCGCGAGCCGCCATCAAGGCAAGACGGGCCCACAGAACAAGATGATATTGTTAATCATAATTTTAGCAACAAAAACAAAAATGATAACAATGGCAGTAATGGTCATGAAGGCGACAGAGAAGAAGAAGAAGAAGAAGAAGAAGAAGAAGAAGAAGAAGAAGAAGAAGAAGAAGAGGAAGAGCAAAAATATGAAATTGATGATGCCAAACAGGCAGATTCAAAATCAGACCATGAATCGATCGCCAACGCAAACGGTGAAGCAAACACAGCAACCGAACCACCAAAATCTTTTAACGACGACCGAGATCCGTTGCTGACTTCAAAAGAGCAATCACAATTTAGAGCCAAATTTTTAAAACTTGCATCCCGCAAGACGTCTGCGGAACTGATTTATCAAATTACGGTCGACCTGCAACGAGTTTGCTTCTCGACATCACCTGCGTTTATTCGTCGCATTCGATATCGAGCAACAAGATGGGAACCATGTGTGAAAGAATGGATAAAGGAAGCACGAGAGTATGCGTACTCTAGAACTAGTTCGGGAACAGGAATCATCGGCATCGGACGCATGATTAGGTCAAGCGTGAATTATAACACTGAAAGCCGTCGGAACGACTTTGAAAATTGGATGAAGGACGTGTACACACGACTTGACGACAAAGAAAAATCACTAGTGAGAAAAAGACGAAAGAAAGAAAAATGAAAATGCACCATGTCGTGCATCGCGTGTCTATATTGTATTATCGGCTCATGCTTAATTACAATCCCGCATTTATAATAATATAAAGCGTCACGTTCACCCCAACCAAAAAAAAAAAAGGATCAGTCATAAAAAGAATAAATTGAAAGAAAATAATAACAAAATGTTTTAAAAAAAACCCCCATAAAAAAAACCGGCGCGTAGTAATATAATTACCGCCCATAAAATGAATTAGAAAAAAAAAACCAAACCAAGTAAATACGCCACAATTGTCCATTAGAAAAAAAAAAAACCGAAATGAAAAAAATAAAAGAGCGAAGAAAAAAAAACCAATATATGATGTTTACAGTCAAAAATTACTCTGACTAAAAATCATTACATCCAGCGAAAATATACCCCATTGCGCCTCCCAAACCCATAGTCTCAAATATTCGTAAATAAAAAAAAAAGTTAAAAAAAATCATAAATAGCAATATATAGAATCATTTTAATTTAGGACAGAAGCCCACTGATGTCCATCACATTGCGCGCACAGTATTCATCTTTACTAAAATCTTCATTAGAATCTGAATTGTTTGTGATGTTCACAAGTTTAGGAGATGAAGATAGCGCGCGCATGGTGTTATCGACCGGGGACGAGCTTCCATGGCTAAGAGCAGGGGTACCATGACGGTGACGACTTTGCGCATAACGCTCCGTCTCCTCGACCACATTGGCAAAGCCAAGAAGCCCATCAATATCAGGCACGGTCCGTGGTTGGTCGGCTCCAGGAGCGATAGCATGATCCTGCGGAAAATAACCCACAACATCTAAATTTTGATTTCCATCCCACCTCCAAAGCACACCACCGCATTCAAAGTCACGTCCTTGGTCTTCTTCAAATTCGTCGTCAGAAACCGATTCGATAGCATGCTCAGGAAAGACTGACGGGGACGACTGAATAGATTGATATCCTTCACTATTTTTTCGTGGAATTGCACCAGATGCTAAAAGTTGGAGAGATTTCGTGGCTTGAAGTGCGTCCAGAAAATCAGACGGAGATGAAACCAAGGGTGAATATCGAAGAAAATCAAGCTTAACAGGAGCGCTATGAGAAGACGGAGAAGACAGTGATCTCTGAAAAATACGCCTTGTAGGAAACTCAAAAGACGAGGGAAACCCAATCACAGACGAGAAACTTTGAGAAGTAGATGCTATAGGATAAGAAAAATGAGAATTTGGACTGTACGAAAGATTGAAGTAAGACGATTGCTGCGCTGGAATGCTGTCCGCAATCCCCGGTTCAGGCTTTGCGACAATTTTTTTCTTGACGGCCAAATTAAACGGATCAGAATCATCATGATGAGTAATTCTCTTGCGACGACGTCGCACTGTCTCCGTAATTGTAAGCTGAAGCTGGCCGAAACCGGGTTCGTCAGGCTTGAGACAGGATTCGGGGAATTGAGTTCCAAACAAAGGGATCAATGCATATCTGATATGATAGCAAGTGCGAGAAGCAAGGGTTTTGGCAATATCAAACGGCAGCCAAGTGCCTTGAATTTTGAGAAAGCCACCTCGGACGCGACGGATGACGGGCTCGAGATCTGGTGAATTGTCAACCAGCTTGACGATGTCTGCCTGTAAACCGTCAGCATGGTACAATGACTTTGTATACAACATACCTTGGTATTTCCTATAGCTTTCCACAAGCCGGTAAGATGGACGTATCCGGAGTAGTAGTCCCACATGATCCATTGGTTGTTGACAAGGTACTCGAACACTATAAAATAAATTCCAGGTTAGCAAGATCAAACATTGACCGGTAATTAAGGTTGTGGCGCCCTGGCGCACGCACCAGCCATGCCACTGCACCAGCCACCAGGGTTAGGTCTATAGCACTGAGTAATCATCCCGATATGCCTTCGATGGGCCTCCCCCAAGTCCTCCGCACGAAGCAGAAAGGGGCAAGAGGCACTGCAGGCGCGGTTCGCATGATCAGCTGCTCCCGCCATCAAAAATCAGGGGGCGGAATGCAGGGCACGTAGAGTAAAATGACGTGAATGAGAATATGAAAAATTAAAATACGTACCGGTAAGAAAATGACGCTCGTCGACCGAGGTGGCGTAGCGCTTGCGTGCGATGGTGACTGAACGGTCAACCTGATGAGCATGCTCGAGAGGCATGTAAGACCAATCATACGGCGTGGCCGGGTAGTTCACAACATGCTGAGTCTCATCTTGAAGGGCAGCAGAAGCAGCAGTAGCAGCAGCAGCCGCTGCCGCTCCTGAGTTGCGCTTTGGTTTTGGTTTTGGTTTTGCGCTTGTGATCGACCCAGTCGATAGGGCGGATGACGATGGTCGCCTACCGGGCTTGCTCGATCGAGGCTGAGATTGCGGCTGCTGTACCTGCTGGCGTATGGCAGAAGATGATTGAATAGTGTGATACGGTGTCGACAATGAGGTTGTTGACTGCTTTGAACGGGGCGACAGGGGTGGTTGGTGGTTCTGGATCATGTCAGATGCTGGCAAAGAGAATAATGCCGCCATGCGGGACGGCACCGAGCAAAGTGATAGTTGAATAAGTTTGAAATAAAAACCAAAATCAACCGTGATTAACAAAAACTTGAAAAAAAACCCAAGGAGCGACCGTGGAAGATGAAGGGCGGAACCGAAATGTCGAGGATGAGGTCGAGGCTGGATCGGCGAACTCTAGATCGCGGGGGAGGGGAGGGGGGGTAACTTTGCAAAAATAGGTTTATATAGTTATATATAAAAACAAATTTCAATAAATCAAAAACCCTCCTTCGGTTAGTCGTTGTGGAACAAAAGTTGGAAAGGGAAGCGGTCGAGAAATCGAAGCCGAGGCCAAGGATTCGAGGATGCCGCAATACGTTGTCGGGAGGATGGATGTACGCTGGGAACAGTTAGTTGTTACCTTATACGTATTTCGGTCGCGGGGGTTCCGCGGGGTTTGTACCATGGCGTTTTTTTGGCACCGGTATCAGTTGAAGCAACGAGTTAGAAAACCACGGTTGCCAAAAACTTTGCGTTTTCACTATATTGATTGATTAATTCTTAAATTTATTGTTAGGCAATAAAAGCCAACAAAATCAGCGCAAGTCACAACGTGGCAGGGTTCTATAAGCTTGCGCAAATAGTGCTATTTGATCTCTTATGAATTTATTCAACAGCAAGACAACTCAACCAATAGCTGGCTTGATTCAGTTTTGCAGAAACACGGCAGGCTACTGACACCAACACGTTCAAGAATATATATATACATGATAATGTAACAAAATAATGCAGTGATTCATGCCATGTATCGTAGATAACCCCTATCTGTACGACGTGCACCACATTTACAATACATATATATATACCGTATACGCACGCACCCAGCAAGCCTCATCTCATCGTTCCGGTCCGGAAACTTAATATTCGGCACTTTTTGATTCAACTTCCTCGATCGGCCGTCGTGCGCACAGACGCCCATGTACCCGCATTGGTACATTGGTACATTGGTACATACAAAACAAAAATTTTATTGCCCGTTAAAAAAGAAAAAAAATTGGACGACACCGGAATCGAACCGGGGACCTCCCGCATGCTAAGCGGATGTGATAACCAACTACACCAGACGCCCTCTCTTAAAAATTTTAAAAAATAAAAGTAATTTAACCTTTATTGGGTCACATGACTAAATAAAAAAAAAAAGCATATCGTGATTTACTGATTTAACGTTTTCATTGTTGTTGATGTCTATAATCTTCTGTTTTTTCGATATTATGAATAAATAATACACGTCAGGGGCACCTAGTGTCCTAGTTAAGATAAAAAAAAAAAAAAAAAACTTGCTGTTTCATCGCGCCCCTCTGGGACTGTGGTCTCTCTAGGAGGTTATGGCGGGTCCTCTTGATATCGGACGTGCGCGATATCATGCTACGATTGTTACAGCCGTACAAAATCTACATATCTGTAGACGCAGGTACCCATGCCAAAGCGATCCAGCACAGGACGTTAGATGGTTTCAGGATCTGTTTAACGCGCCGCAGCGGCACTCGTCTGCGATTAATGGTGATCGTTTTGTGTTTTCATTATAATATTTAAAAAAAAAAAAAATGAATGAAAAAAAATGAAAAAAAAAACCTTGTTGTCTTCTTTGTATCGAATATTTTGCTTCTCTCTTCATCTTTCTGTTATATTCTCATGTTTCTTCGCTCCGTTACACCATTCTTGGTTTACTTTCGTTTGTCTCAATTTGTTCTTCATTTTCTCCTACACTAAGTAGTCAATACAACATAGGGCATTCTGTGTCCCTTTTTAAGATAAAAAAAAAAAATCACGTGACGTTTTTTTATTTTGATTTAAGACTTCATATATTATATGCATCTAAAGAAAACAATGATACAAGAAAATACTTTTGCAAGCATACAAAAACCTGTTTGAAGAAAACCAGGAAATATAGGCTTAAACCATATTTACAATAACAAGGGCCTTTGCAATGGCACACCATTTTTTTGGCCCGAGCTAGGGTTTTCAAAACGAACATAAGATACCAGTCTCTTTACTATTTACTGCGAGAGAACCTCCCCTACAGATGGCTGCTTTTCTGGGATGCTTGGGATGATCTTACAGTTTTCCTCCAACCAACCGACTGGCTCAGCCTCGTGAGCACTACGACTTACAGTGGGGGAAATGTTGCACTCCCGCCGGAATGGTTCACCTATCGGGATGGTAGTACATTAACACCTGACCTTTTTCACGGCGCCGAACTCAACAAACATCAGGACCTTTCATCCCATTGGGTTTCCGAGAAACTACCACAGAAGAATCTTGGGCGAGTTGATGGCCAAGGCTAACGCGCTTCACATCGCAATAACCAACAGAAGTATCCAACATGAGACTATTTTCACTAAACGTTCTTGCATCGCAGTTGCATGCACCCTTTTCACCATTTGGGGACCGGCCATGGCTCCTTCATAGAACACGTGGTCTCTGCCTAATGCATACGGATAGTTTTGAACATTTTTTTTTCACATGTTCGATTTCACAAATCATATGGGACATGTTGTGCCAGCAAGCAAACCTCTCCCTTGCCCGCCCTATTAGACAAGAGCTAATTTGTCCTGCGAAAACTACAATGCAAACCTCTCTAATCATATACCTCCAATATGTTCGTCTGGACATCACTCAATAAAAGGCTATTTAGCCGAAGGGCACCCGAGGCCTTACCGGCTACCAAATGGGCCGTACAGGTGAAGCGATATCTCGAGCAGGGAGAGTAGTTTATATAAAAAAAAATATGTTTGTTTTACGGTTCACATGCTTGGATTTCTTAATTCTTTGATAGTTTTCTTTGTTCCTTTGGAGTTTCCTTTTCTTATCTGTAACATAGTAATAAATGATGTTTATATATAAAAAAAAACCTGAATAGCTACAAACGCCGCTTAATAAATTTGCAACAAAATGTGAGCACTAAATGATTAATATTTCCAATTATAACGCAGAACTAGTAAACAATAATTTAACTAATGCAATTAAAATACTTTCAAGCCAGGAATATTGTGCATGTGCTGTCTATTTGTTTGACCTCTGACTAAGGGATGGGCCCTCGACATGGGCCGACGAAAGCGGCATCGGGTCAAAAAAGATGGTCCTGCATGCTAGCTAAGTTCAGAGGAGGCCCAACGCCCAGTGGAATCTCTGGCTATGCTCAACCTTTGACAGAGTTTTCGGCAGGAACTGACTTAGCGCAAACTTTTCTGACAACCATCACGAGTATCGAGTGTGTATTTTTCCGACTGCCAGCATGGAGTCTTACTCTGTTGGACAGGCCTGTGGTACGGTAAAGTGGACTCATGGATGACCGGTCTATCGAAAGGACTGCAGTACTTGCTTCCGTCAAAATGGGTCTTGGTGATCTATTCATTCAAAATGTTACAGATCAACACCAATATTTTCGGTCCTACATAATTATATGGTTTGCACGCTAGGCTATTTCTTTCTAATATGAGTGGTGATTTGATGTTTATTCCTAATTTGAGCCAAATCCTCCATCAACCAAGTGCATTCACCATCGTTATCTGCGTTTTCATCTTATTATGAATTCTTAATCCCGAACCAGATTTTTCAATATCAAAAAAATTCCTGCCTGATCTACTCCGTTCTACAACTTGCTCCAACCCTGACTGCCGACATTTTTTTTTTTTTTTTGAACGTGACGTGCCATTTTCCCAAGCGTCGTATTTGGACCAATTCTCCATAAATGTCGGGATGTGTTTTTATTCATACAAATCACTATCCAATATCGTACTTGGTTAACGTCAAAATATAATTGTTGTTTCCAGAGTGTTCGGCGGTACTTGTTCAAGTCTTCTTTGAAAACATGATTCTTTAATTTAATCAGCATGATTGTTGGACCACCAATCTTGTTAACAAAAACGCCGAAGCCTTTTTTTTTATGATTTTTTTTTTAAATTCTTCTTCTTCTAAATCATGACTTGTTCCAACCATTCGTTTAAACTCTCAATCTTTCGTTCCTTGTAAAATTTTTGCCTGATAAACTTGCCGGCATGTAATAAAAAAAAAATCGCAACCACATGCGCGCATTGACCAATGGCCATAAAACCGGCATCACAAATTCGGCAATCATCATGATCATGATCATCAACCGCACGGCAACCATCTAGCCGGATCTTTTCATCTTCCACTCGGGCGATGCCGGTTGCGTTTAAGAAAAACCTTGCGCAAGTGCAGGTCCACAAGTTTGGTCGCACGTACTCAACTCCAGATATTGCATCTTGAAATCTAAAAACTGGCATGGCTCCAATTATGGTAGTTGCTGTTGCCATTTCCGTTTTTGTTGCTGTTGCTGTTTCTGATCTTAATGGTGAGGCAAACTTGGGAGTCAAGAGTTCAAACTTGCCACCGTCTAGCAGGTCCAGCGCGGGCAAAAATGACCCGGAAAGAAGATAATGTAACAAAACCAAGTCCTTGCGAACTTGATCCGATAATGATTCCAAAATCTTCCCCATGCTCGGTTCTCGTGCCTTTTGCGAACCGAAAACGTCTTCAAGCCGCCGCGCTTGATTGTTGCTGTTGGCCGCGTGATTAATATCATTTTGCGGGGTTAAAATTTTTACCTCTTTATCAACTTTACATGATTCATCAATCTTTATGCCAATCTTGCAAATGATTCCTCGAATTAATGCTCGTTGCGCAGTAACCGGGCTTTGTTCTTGATCCATTCATTCGAGCTCGGAAACAGTTGAAGGAATCCGCGTAACGCGTTTGCGCGTTTAAAACGGCGCACTTTTTTGTTTATTTTTTTTTTAAATTAGCCGACAGGAATTTACAACCAAAAAGCAAAATACAACTGTTATAAACAAATTCCATGTATGGATATATATATCTTCTATTTGAATATACGGTAATTAATCGTCATCTTCGTCTTCCTCATCCTCATCATCATCTTCCTCCTCCTCGGAACCATCTCCAGACCCGCCGTCGTCGCTATCTTCAAACACAGATTCTTGCTCAGATTCATCAGATGGATCTAAATCTGATGCCTCAAACTCAGATTCTTCCTCTTCCTCTTCACTATGATCAGCATCTGAATCATTATCCAAAAAACTCCAACCACCTTCTTCGAAAAATGAATGCGGATCTGAAGTCACGGTTTTCATGATGGTTGCCCAGTTCAGATTCAGCGGTCCCTCGGAATATGGAATTTCGACTTCATTTAACCAATCTTTTACGTTATCGAGTTGATCCATTGGGATTGAATTAATATGAGTCACCGGTCTACTGAAATCCTTAAACACAAACACGAGATCAAAATTTTTCAACCCAAACTGAACTCTTTCAAGATGCGCAATTTCGATATCCGCAAGTGTGATCACCAAAAATGGAGGATCAATCAATTGAACCAGGGAATCAGTTGTAGGCTGACACAATACGTTTGCTCGGAACGGCACACCACTGAATCCTAATTCTCTAAACGGAATGTCAACGTCAAAAGCTGATCCGGCAGCTTCGGAGATGCGTTCAGAAAAAGCTCTGAACTCTTTGTTCAGTGCAGCTCTTCGCCTGCGTTCTTCCTGTTCAGCTTCAAGTTCATCTTCATCACCATATCTGTACTTCCGTTTGCGATTTCCGGTTTCATCAAATTGAATATCGGTTGCTTCACGATAGAACTGCACGTCCTTGGTCTTTCTTTTACCAATCATGATCGGATTCTTTAAATGCACGTGAATAACCACAATCAATTCATGATCGCATGGCTGGAAAAACAAATGCTTAATGTTGTTGAACACCAAGTCGATCTTGTGATCAGATCGGATTGGCGATTGATATCTCAAACCGTTTTGGTGAATCTCAATCGTGCCAGCCACGCGCTTACCGTCCGGGGCGGGACGAACGAAGATATTGTCTAATCTGAGCGGCCTGCGGTTCCTGACCTCAATTAAGTTGTTTTGTTCAACCACGTCTTCGAGCTCTTTCCGTTCAAGTTCTTTCTTAACCGCATTTTTCTTCATTTCCTGAATGCTCTTGAAGATTTCACTGATGCGCTCGGTATCCCTGCTGCGATACGACAAGCTGTTGACAAATTGCGCGCTTGCGTCTTCAAATGGCTACAGACCATGTTAGTTTTTGTCATGCTGGCATTTCCCCTGTTATATTGTTCAACGTACCAAGTCATCTTTTTTGCCAATATTCTGGCCAGGAGTAAGGAAATTCAAACGGATATACACAAATTCTCCTTCATCGTTTTTGCTCACGTTTTTTAATGTGGAAATGTGCAACGGCACAGGCCTGCCACAAATTGGCACGACAATAACTTGATTCTTTGGATCGACCGCTATCTTTAAATCTTTGACGCCAGGAGGGAATTGCGATTCGCGTTTGTAGGCTTCGAATTTCTTGAACGTGGCCCGCTTCTCGCCATCTTCGGTTTTCAATTCACCAGCAAAACGAGCAAATCCTTCTTCTTGCCGCCTTTTATGAAGATCTTTCTGATGTTCTTTCCTTCTAAGCTCAGCTCCTTCGTTGACCTAAAACAAGGAAGGGACGAAAAAAAAAAAAAAAACAAAACCGCACGCGTCAGTAATCAATCAAACGGGATCGAGCAGCAAACAGCCTTGATTGGTCATACCGTTTTGGTCTCTCCTCGAAGCTTTGTTTTCCAATTTCTATCTGACATTTGACAAGATGTGGGACCGAATGACCTGTCACAAATATGAAGATTGGATCGCAAGGTGCGCTCGCGTTCTGGTGTGCAGTGAAAGCAATTTAGAGTAAGAAATCACAGATGCTGCGGGTTTAATGCATAAACAAACAAACGCGTTATATATATGCCAGACTGCCAATGATTTACGCGTTTGCCGGTATTCTGCGACAATGAGCTCCAGCGATCTCTGGCATTTTTTCAACGGGCAGCAATCGTCAAAGGCAACGAGTTTGTTTTGAAATGCTTATGCTATTGAGCCCTTGATTAAGGTCTGACCATGGCATGAGCCAAACCGTGGGATCGAAGTAAAATGCATAATTCGTAACTACGCCGCGACAGTTACGTCCGCAAGTGTGGAGTGGCTTTGGCAGACATGCGCCACAGCTGCCGCCAGAGGGGCGAGCGCCCCTTCTTCCAAACTCTCAAGAGATCCCCACGCACGTTTCTTTCTTGCTTGTGTTTATCAGAAAGCGTATTCATCAGTCAATTCGGATTTAATTTCGCGGTGATTGCTTAATTTTCAGTTTCTATCGTGGTTTTTGCGTTTGAATTCATTGATTGCTATTTATTTTATTTTATTTTATTTTTTTTTTTGAGGTAACCATGCCGCACTAGTGCTGCTTTCGATTGTTGGATCATGCTTCTAACTTATGCAGCGTTTCTTATTTTATCAGCAAAAGATGGCCCAAGACGAGTATGATTATTTATTTAAAGGTAAGGTTTTTATTTTATATTGGGTATAATATGATGCATTGGGCGTGAGTAGGTGATTGCGTCTCGGCAAGCATGTGCAACTGTCTGCAGCCTGTGCAGGCTAGTGGTCCATGGTTTCCTGCCAAATAATGCTTGTTATTTTATATTTTTGAATATCGGTGGCGTGACGACATTGCTAATGTGATCATTTAGTTGTGCTGATTGGTGATTCTGGTGTCGGAAAGTCCAACCTGCTATCACGTTTCACCCGTGACGAATTCAATATTGACTCCAAGTCCACGATCGGTGTCGAGTTTGCGACCCGGTCGATTTCGGTCGACAGCAAGACCATCAAGGCCCAGATTTGGGATACCGCCGGTCAGGAGCGTTATCGCGCAATCACGAGCGCGTACTACAGAGGCGCGGTTGGCGCGTTACTGGTTTACGACATCTCCAAAAACAACACGTATGAGAATGTGACCAGATGGCTGAAGGAACTTCGTGATCATGCCGACAGCAATATTGTGATAATGCTGGTTGGTAACAAGAGTGATTTGAAAGATCTGCGGGCGGTTCCAACCGATGAGGCCAAGAACTTTGCAGGTATGATTTAAAAGTGTAAAAAATGTGCCGCGTTTATTAACACGCTTCGTTTAGCTGAAAATAACTTGTCGTTCATTGAAACTTCCGCTCTTAATTCATCTAATGTTGAGGCCGCATTCCAAAACATTTTAACCGAGATTTACCGCATAGTCTCGTCCAAGCAGTTAGACCAGGGAGCCGAGACCGGACCAAGACCAGGTGAAGGTACCACGATTAGTTTTACGCGTGCTCCAGAAGAGGAGAAGAAAGATTCATCAAAGTGCTGTTAATAAAAATATAAACAATTGAATTTTCTTTTAAAATCACGTGTTTATTTTTTTTTTTTTTTTTCTTGCTTCACTTGTCTTGGAATTATTTTCTTTCAAATTTTTATCATTTGTAGAGAAGATTTTACCAATCTGTGGAAAAAAAAAAAAAAAAAAAAATGAAAGAGACTTTTATTAAAAAATGCAGATTCGTTTATATATGGGTATATTTTTTTAGCCATTAATTGGAATGAATGAGCACAAATGGTTATATGAATTTTTTTCCTCTGTTGATTGATTATTGTTATTGTTCTTGTATTTTTTTTTCACGTATTTTAATGACAATTAATTAGTTTTTTTTTTCCTATTGCACTGCGTCTTAGTAATTGCAATGTTGTACATATTTTAACTCTGAAAATTAAGAACACGAGAGCTCATTCAGAAGAAAATGTTTGGCGGCGGGTTGGAAAACGGTCTGATTGAATAGCGGTTAACCTTGACGCAAGTAAGTCCACCTGAGCTGTTAATAGATCGTCCGGTTCGGAATATACGTATTCGTCTTGCCGAGTCCGTGCTGAAGATGGAGATGACGATTGGAAATTTTGCGAGAGGCGAGTGTGAGGGTAGTAATCAGGAGCAATATCATCGTGACTATTATTAATCGAATTATTGTTGAAAGATGAATTCTGGTCAATGGAAAAATGTCCACCGGTATGTTGATGCGGAGGAGAAGGCAATGGCCTTCGAGGCGAGGTAGTGTGATCATTGATTATGATGTCAGGAACTCCAGTGAGTACGGTGTTATCGTACTGCAACACTGAGACTTGCCGGTGCGAGTTTGATCTAGAAGGAGACAGACTGGATAGGCCATGCCTATGTGGTGGAGTAATTGGTGTGGACAAACTTGCCTGAGCAGGGCTCTGCGGTAGCGGGCGACGACTTGGAGACCGAGGCGGTGGAGGAAGTGAAGAGAGTGCATTGGTGGACGAAGAGCGAGTCAGTTTTATTTGCTTAATTGGTTTCTAAAACTATTAGACAACGAACCAAGTCATGCAAAAAAAAAAAAAAAAAAAATAGCGTACGGTTCGATAAAAGGTCATTTCAATGTAGACCTCGCCAGCATACTTCTGCTTGTATTGCAACTCATGCCACTTGTCATGGCCCTCTTTACTTGGCTTTGCCAACGCCGGTTTTAATTCAAGAATGCAGTCACCAACAAGTTCGGGCTTGCCATCGTTGTCATCAAACACCGTGAGTTTGAAATTCTCGTCAGCGTCAGTTACTTGAAAACGTAATTCATGATTCCAAAATGGGGTTTGCCCGCCACGCTTGTCAATTTTGGTGGACTGGGCATTCTGGCCCAGACGTAACGTGCAATAAGGATCTTGCTTTCCCAGAGTGCGACGGTTAGGCAAGTGTCTCTTAAAAAAAAAAAAAAAAAAAACTCCTTGTCAGCACAAAATGTAATGGTTAAAATATTTCAAAATCCATTACGCGAATGACATACGGCTTTGAGTAACACGGCGATAAGGGTGCCAATTTCCTCAGGCGGGGAATACATGTGAACAACCTGAACCTGAACGTGGTCTCATGCGACGAGGGAAAAAAAAAAATTGACTAGGTCCTGGACTCGAATTGTTTAGTGGAGAGATCAAACTAAAAAAAAACAACTATATAACTACTACTAGTTAACTAATGGTACTAATTATAATTATACGCAAAAACGGGGATGGCGAAGCGCACGACCGCGAATTGAATATGATTGCGCGGCTCAATTGTAAACAAACCTCGAGCGCCCAAGACAACCGCATAAGTGCACCTGCCATGACGGAGATATGCCAACAGTTGTGTCACGTGCAAGCTTGTGTTTTGCTGAGTCAGGCGAGTTAGTCGGATTGCGTAACACAAACGTTAAATCATATATAAGCTTTTTGGTTATTTACGTGGCTTCCGGTCTTGGACTGCGGCCGCATTATCACCAACTAACCCATGTCACGTCGACTTGTCCATTGCATGCTATCATCATTGATTGATGGGCAAAAAAATTAAGGAAACCGATGGTGAACTGGTGAGGAAATACGGAGCCGGTGATTGACTCAATGACCAGGACTTTGGAAAATCTTTCTCTGCTGGACATCTGAGTGGAATGCGCCGAGGTACATGATAGCCCGCCGCACTGGTCATACCATGCTGATCTCATCACCCGTCGTTGTCACACCGTTTTTTATCTCGTTTTTTAGGCAGGCTCGAAGAGACAGTCTGGTGGGTGGGAAGTTGTTTGGCGGGTATAATTTATATATTTTTTGTCTCCCACTATTTATACATAACTCAAAATCTCGCTGATTCCATCTTGGTGTCCCATCAACAATCATCCTTACTCCGTAAAAATTTGTCATGGCTAGCGGGCAGGATTTGCCTGCGCCGGTTGTCGACCTCGAAGCCAATGACCTACAACCGTCTTCGTCTAATTTGGCTGAGGACGCCGCTTCACTCGCTGGTGCGGATGTGCGAAAGCGGGTTGAGACCTTAACAGATTCGCTCTCTCATTACAACCTTGCCGATGGCCAGCTCAATCTCGACTCCGATGAATTTGACTTGCAGCAGATTCTCAGGCGCGTTATTCAAAAAGAGGACGACCAGGGCATCAAGCTCAGATCAATTGGCATCATGTTCAAAAACTTGACCGCCCGTGGCATCGACCAGTCCGCCTCGTTTGCTCCATCACTGGCCGAAGTCGCTCGCAATATTGTAAGCTGGCCTTGGAAAATCGTGTTTCGTGATCACCTGCTCACCAGAAACATTATTGAAGATTTTAATGGGTTGGTTAAGCAGGGCGAAATGCTTCTTGTCCTCGGCAGGCCTGGGTCAGGTTGCACGTCTCTGCTGAAGTGTTGCGCTGGTGAGGTCGATCAATTTAAGGCTGTTTCTGGCGAAATTTCCTACGATGGTCTAGATCAAAAGACCGTCATGCGCTACTTCAATGGAGACATTATTTACAACGCGGAGCGTACGTATATATATATTACTGTCTTCTTTAACCATTTTAACGTATATTTTAGTCGACGTTCACTTTCCTACTCTCACGGTTGATCAAACGTTGTCGTTTGCCGTAAAAATCAGGGCCCCACGCACGCGGGTCGACAACATTACAAGACAGAAATATATCACGTCCGTGCGTGATGTCATTGCAACCGTTTTCGGTCTCAGACATGCGTACAATACCAAGGTCGGCAATGATTACGTTCGTGGTGTTTCTGGTGGCGAGCGCAAGCGTGTGTCTCTTGCCGAAGTCATGGCAGCTCGGCCAGTCATGGTTAGTTGGGACAATGCCACTCGCGGCCTGGATTCCAGCACTGCGCTCGAATATGCGCAAACAATCCGTACCTCGACCTCCTTGTTACAGAATGTGGCGCTTGTCACAATTTACCAGGCTGGAGAGCACATCTACAAGTTGTTTGACAAGGTTACTGTTATTTATGCCGGACGTCAGGTTTATTTTGGCCCCATTGATAAGGCAAAACAATATTTTGTTAATATGGGCTGGGAATGTCCTGCTCGTCAGACAACTTCTGAGTTTTTAACCGCAGTAACCGACGCCGGCGGGCGAACACCGAGGTCTGGTTACGAAAACAAAGTACCTAGGAACGCAGAAGAATTTGTAAAGTATTGGAAAGCATCTCCAGAGTTTGCTCAACTTTTGGATGACATTGCAACATATAAGCAATCGGTCGATCCTGCTAGTACGCTTCGTGCGATGAAAGAATCTGCCAATCAAGAAAAAATGAGAAAAATGCCACAGTCTTCTCCGTATACGATTGCCTACCGTAGTCAACTGTGGGCCTGTACCGTGCGTGGTTATCAACGAATTTGGGGAGACATGGCATACATGATTACAAATTTTTCTGCAACAGTTATTCAATCATTAATTATTGGTTCGCTTTTTTACAATATTCCGGTTGATGTGACTGGAGTATTTTCTCGTGGCGGCGTAATTTTCTTCAGTATCTTGGTATGCACTCATTCACAATCAATAGCAACTTTATAGAGTGCTCATCTAATCATTTCTTTTTTTTTAGTTCAACGCCCTTACTTCCATGGCTGAAATTACAAACGCTTATGCACAGCGTCCAATCGTTCTTAAGCATAAAAGTTATGGATTTTATCATCCGTCAGCTGAAGCTTTGGCGTCATTAGTTTCAGATTTCCCAATAAAGTTACTTACGACATTGCTGTTTGACATTATTATCTACTTTTTAGCAAACCTGAATCGCAAGGCCGGTCAGTTTTTTTATTTTTGGCTTTTTACTTTCTTGGTCAACTTTGTCATGAAAACGTTTTTTCAATTTCTTGCTGCATGTACCAAAATAGTGGAAGTTGCCAATGCGATTGCCGGACTTGGAATTCTTGCCTTGTCAATCTACGCAGGTTATGTTATTCCTAGACCGTCTATGCATCCTTGGTTCAAATGGATTTCGTATATTAATCCTGTAGCTTATGGGTTTGAAAACTTGATGCTGAACGAATTTCATGGCAGGCGATTGCCTTGCGGAAACAGTTTGATCCCACAAGGCGCTCCGTATGAAAACGTTCCAATAGATTACAAGGTATGCGCAGTACCCGGCGCCAGCGCTGGACATGACTACGTGCTTGGTGATGATTACGTCGAGGTGAGCTTTGGATATAAATGGCATCATCTTTGGCGTAACTTTGGCATCATTATTGCGTTTTGGATATTTTTCACTGCACTCTACGCATTTTTTTCGGAGGTGTTGCGTCCCGTTTCTGGAGGTGGTGATGTGCTGTTGTTCAAGCGCACGAAAGCTACCAAAGCACTAATCGCTAAAAAGACGAATCATGCCAAAAATTCTGATGCCAATGCTGCAGGTTTGGAAAAGCAAATTACGGATGACCGCACTCAAACTCAATCGATTGACGGCATTGAAGATGCAGTCAAGTCAAAAGAAGTGTTTTCATGGCAACATGTCGATTACGTGATTCCAGTTAAGGGAGGTACGAGAAAGCTGTTGGACGATACGCAAGGGTACGTCAGGCCCGGCACTATGACAGCATTAATGGGGGAATCAGGTGCTGGCAAGACAACGTTACTTAACGTGCTTGCACAGAGAATTGATTTTGGCATTATTACTGGTGACATGCTAGTTAATGGCAAGCCGCTTGATGCAAGCTTCCAGAGACGAACTGGTTATGTTCAACAGCAAGATCTTCATCTGGCGGAATCATCTGTTCGAGAAGCCTTGCGGTTTGCCGCTTTGCTTCGACAACCAAATTCGACTCCCAAGGCAGAAAAATATGCGTACGTTGAAACGGTTATAAAGCTACTTGGAATGGAAGAATACGCGGAAGCAATTATCGGTGCTCCCGGTCGCGGATTAAATGTCGAACAACGGAAAAAGCTATCCATTGGCGTGGAGCTAGCCTCTAAGCCTAACTTACTTCTCTTCCTTGACGAACCAACGTCCGGGTTGGATTCACAATCAGCATGGGCAATTGTTACTTTTTTGCGCCGCTTGGCTAATGCGGGTCAATCCATTCTTTGCACGATTCATCAGCCGTCGGCTACTTTGTTTGAACAATTTGACAGACTGCTGTTGCTCAAGAAAGGAGGCAAAACAGTATATTTTGGAGAGATTGGTAAAAACTCGGAAACAATAATTGATTACTTTGAACGGCAAGGAGCTCCAGCATGTGCTCCGGGAGAGAATCCTGCAGAATACATTTTGAACTGCATCGGTGCCGGAGCTACGGCAAGTGTTAAAAATGACTGGAATGAGCTATGGGTGAATTCAGAGAATTGTGCAAAAGTAACTAATGAGATTGCTACCATGCAGTCTGAGCTGGCTAGCCTTCCACGACTGGATGCATCACCGGAACTAACTGCTAAGTTTGCCATGCCATGGACTACGCAATTGGCTCAAGTTACTTTGCGCACGTCAAAACATTACTGGCGATCGCCGTCATATATTTTATCAAAATTAACTTTGTCGATACTGTCTGGGCTTTTCATTGGGTTCACTTTTTGGAATCTTACTGATTCAATAACAGATGTTCAAAACGGTCTTTTTGCGTAAGTAAAGTACAGCTTTATGCATGACAGTAAAGTGATTGGGCTAATAATTTTTTTTTATTTTTTTTAACAGAGTTTTTATGGGTTTGATTACATGTGTTGCGTTCATTAATATGATGCAGCCTCGGTTGATTAATCTTCGAGAATTATTTGAAGTCCGTGAGAGCGCAAGTGATACATATCACTGGTCTGCATTGTTTCTTGGCCAGCTTTTGGTTGAGATCCCGTATAACATTGTGTGCGGCACCATTTTTTTCTGCTGCTACTACTTCCCGATTCATTTTAATCGCAATCCAGGTCATGCCGGGTATTTTTATTTTATTTACATTGTGCTGTATCATTTGTTTTTTACCACGTTTGGGCTTGCCATTGGAGCAGTATCACCCGACTCAGCATCAGCTTCGATTATCGCCGCATTGCTATACTCATTTGTGCTTTCATTCTGCGGTGTTTTGCAACCGCAATCGTTAATGCCCAGGTTTTGGATTTTCATGTATCGCGTGTCACCACTGACTTATGTGGTGCAATCCCTGCTTGGATCTATATTTCACGAACGACCTGTTGTTTGCACGGAAGAAGAATTTAACGTGTTTAATCCGTTTCCTGGCATGACCTGTGGTGAATATGCCGGCGAGTTTGCCATCCAGGCCGGCGGCTACATTGACAATTTGAACGCCACGGCTGCGTGCAAGTTTTGCAAATGGCGCGTGGCTGACGTGTATCTCGAATCAGTTAACGTGGATTACACTTCGTCGCATTGGCGGAACGTGGGCTTACTGTGCGCCTACGTTGCGTTCAACACATGGTTTTTGTTTTTCGGATATTGGTTGATTCGCGTGCACAAGTGGCAGTTGCCGGGTTACATTCGTAATTTTGGACAGTATCTTAAGGAATTTGAACGCCCGTTTGGTGGTGGCGCCACGAGTGAACAGATTTCCATGCAAAGCAGTTGGGTCGGTCGCACGATCCAGTCACTAAGGGACGAGAATAAGAAGATTCGGAAAAAGATAGATGAAGATGCAGGTCTTCACAATGAAGAAGACTTGTGAAGATTGTTAATGTTTAGTTAATTAATAATCAATACTTTTGGTAATATCCGATCAATTGCACAGTCTGTGACATACTTGAGGTCAAAAAAGACAGTTGAATTTCAGATAGATTATAGACTATTAAAACATGTAAAACCATCAAGACCACAAGTTTGCCGCCGTAATGTTCTTAAATAACACCCTGTGGCAGAAACGTTGCAATTTACGTTATGTAATATCATATCAAACTTGATTTCCTTTGCTAGTGCGTTTGATTGATAGATGTGCATCATCAGAATGATACAGTGACTAATACATTTTCCCGACCTAAGCAAGAAAAGAATGGATTTTTAAATTTTGTAAATAAAATAAGGCTAGTACTGTTGAAGGAGCAAGGAGACGAAAAATTAAACGGAAAGAAACGAATAAGAATAAATAAAGGAGACATAACCCTAATCCTAAGGCCTTCAACAAGTACTAACTTATACGTTTTTGCTTTCGTACTCAATAACCTCGCAAAATGCCGAATACGAATAATTCGGAGCTGTCCGGGAACGTTGCCGGGTCCCCGAATCCGTGCCGCTATTTTTTTTCCCGCATGCCAAATTTTGAATTTTTGGGCACGCAGCAGGTACTACCCACTGTAAACATAGAAAACAGTTGACGGGGTCGCCAATTAACCGGGGTTGGTCTCAGTTCTTTTCAGTATATTTATATTATTACCATTGAAGGGGTCGGAAAAGTTTAAAACGAATTTGGGCTTGAATTAAAGCAACAGGTAGAGTTCTCGACTTCTCCCACAACATATATATAATATAAGCCTACGCGTGCGCTCTTTAGGCATGGTCGTTACACGTTCAGCAACTGGGAAAACCCCGAAAAAGCCAATTAATCCAGATTTTGTGGAGACACCTCATCGAAGACAACGAAGCAAGAAGTCAACAACTGAGAGTGGAGACCTGGAGACCGAGATGCCGCCAATAAAGAAAACATTATCCGGCAAGAACAAAGGTGCGGCGGGTGAAAAGAAGAATACTTCTGATGACAAGCACGTTGAATTTGATTTTGGTGGGCCAATTGGCGTGTCGGCCATGATGACCGGATTCCCGTTGCTCATGTGGTACTTGTGGATTAGCACGACCTATTATGGCGGCAAACTCGTGGTGCCAACCGCGGACGAAACGGCGGCTGATTTTTTGAACCGGTTGTATGGTCATTGGTATGAAGGTGCATTCCCGACACTGCAGGCTTGGATAATTGTTTGGGGGTTCCTTATCTTTGAATTAGTATTGTACGTCACTCTGCCAGGCATTTGGACCAAGGGTCTGCCGCTTCCTCATCTTAACAACCAGCGATTGCCATACTATTGTAATGCGGTGTGGTCGTTTTACACAACAATCACAGTCGGTGCCGTGCTTCATGTTACGGGAATTTTCCCCATCACGACCATTATTGATAAAGTTGGACACATCATGACTGTGGCCATCTTGTCCGGCTTGGTGCTGCCGTTCTTGCTCTACCTGTACGCATACTTGACAAAGTCTCAGCATCGCATGTCTGGATCTTTTATCTATGATGTTTTCATGGGCGCGGTTCTTAACCCTCGCATCGGCATTATTGATTTAAAGATGTTTTATGAAGTCCGGCTGCCGTGGTTTATTCTGTTTGGCATCAGCGTGTCCGCTGCCGTCAAGCAATATGAAACCTATGGCTACGTTTCACCTCAGATTGCGTTTGTCGTGTTGGCACATTGGCTGTACGCGAATGCGTGCGCCAAGGGTGAAGAATTGATTGTCACCACGTGGGACATGTTTTACGAGAAGTTTGGATTCATGTTGTTGTTCTGGAACATGGCCGGTGTGCCGTTCACGTACTGCCATTGCACATTGTTTTTGGCCAATCATGCCCCGACCGAGTACCAGTGGAGCACGGCCTACAACGTGTTTTTATACGTGTTGTTGCTCACGGTTTACTACATCTTTGATACCTGCAATTCGCAAAAGAACAGGTTCAGACAACAAATGTACGGCACGTTGATCAAGCGCAAGACGTTTCCTCAATTGCCATGGCAAACGATTAAGAACCCAACTTACATCAAGTGCAAGAACGGAGGCACGCTGCTCACGTCCGGCTGGTACCGATATGCGCGCAAAATGCACTACACCGTGGATTTTATTCAGTCCCTATCATGGGGTTTAATTACCGGGTTTGCCTCGCCACTGCCATACTTCTACCCGGTATTTTTCTTTTGCGTGTTGACTCACCGAGCTTTCCGTGATATTGAACGGTGCCGGATCAAGTACGGCGACGACTGGAAAGAGTATGAACGCATCTGCCCTTATCTTTTCATCCCCTACGTTTTTTAAAACGCCTCAGGCAAAAAAAAAAATCTAGGAGAACGAATTTAGATGAACTAATTGGGGGGAGGGGGAAAAGAGTATGTTTTAGAGAACCTGTGTATCAACATTTTGATTAGTTATACCAATAGATAAAAACAAATACATGAGAAAAACTTAAATTCCTTATAGTAACGCAAGAAAATCACGTGATCTGATTTGGTATATGGATTAGGGTCCTAGAAGGTTCTGGTCCCTGCGCGATGAGCATTACATATCAAAAGAGTCAACTTGATTGCCACTCAACCCATCACGTCTTGATGACATGGCAAAGAGTCATCGCCGACTCGAACATGCTCGAATGCTCGAATGGTCTATTGCTGAATAACACTGACATGGATGACTGACATATATAAACAGCCCCTCGGGCCGGGGTCTTACTTTGTTCAAATCATCATTCCATTTTTTTCATTTCCTTTTTCTTTTCGTTCTCACGTTCTAGCGAAAACAGGAACACGATAGTTTATAAAACAATGCCTACTTTTTACGCTTCATATAATCCAGCATGGTCACTCCTTGGCTCTTTGGCCCAGGAAGAACTGGCCGCCAAGGTGGAGAAGAAACGCGCGCTTATTCATAAGCGCGTGAAGCACGTTCCTTCGTTTGCGCCCTTGCTTGACGTCTATGAGCTACCAGAGTCATACCTGGTTCACGTGTCGCTGCCCGGAGCAGCTGCCAATAGTATCTCGGTTGATTTTGATGTCGGTGCAAACACTTTGCTGTTAGAAGGCGAAATCAAGTCGCCCGCTGCTGCTTCTGCTGAAACCGCACGCGTGAGATTGCAAGAACGACAAACGGGCAGGTATGAACGAAGGATCAGATTACCTGACGTGCCTAGAATTGCGTCGGAGGGGATTACTGCCAAGTATACGAACGGCGTGTTGGAAGTACGTATTTCCAAAGCGGCAACACCAGTGAGGCGAGCAGTCAGGGTCGAAATAGAAGAACCGATTGTTACCGACGACGCGTCAGAACAGGCTGCGCAAAATGATTTCATTACCGCCGAGCCATTTGTAGAGCAGCCTGGTGAGCCTTCTGAACCGTCAGATCAGCATCAGCAACAAACGCCGGAAATTCACAAGGTCACACTTGAGGATGATTATGAGGATGGCAATGAGAGTGTGATTTCTGATTCTCATAGTGTACGCTCAATTAACTCAGATACTACTTAAGTTTGATCGTTTTGTTTTGTCTTGCCTAATTTTATTTTCTCATCTTGGGTTGGAATTGGATAACGGTGTCCAGGTTTGGTTGTAATCATGATTATAATTGTTGAAATAGCATTTTTTTTTTGCCTTGTAATTGAATTTATTAGTTTACAATCTGATTATACGATTTGCATTTGAAAATAAAAAATAAATTGACAAGTTTAATTTGTTGATAATTTTCCCGATTAGGAAGCTCGTTGTCGTGGCGCCCGTGTTTACGAGCCGCTTTTATATTCTAATAACTTAGTAGCAAAAACACGACGCCAAAAACCCTCGCCGCAAATTGGAAAGATTGAAACACAGGTTTTATCCAGTCAATTGCAGTTTTTGGATATATATACATTGCCCCCCTTTGTTGTATTTTTCGAATAGTCAGTTTGGTTATATATATATATATATTTTTTTTTTTTGGAAAAGTGGGGAAACCATATATATAGACATACATAATTGATTTAATTGGCAAGCGGCCTGAAGCTGTCAAGTACGGATATTTATACGAATCGCGACTGGCTATAAATAATGGCGTCAAATCCTGATGTGTCAACCTCAGCCGACGCTTCTGACACGAAAATTTCTGATTTTTTAAAGCGACTAGAGGAGCTAAAGACTCAAGTGTAAGGCAACATCTTTTGCATTTGTCTTTATTCTATTACTTCCTGGCGTTATTTTTATTAAACATTTTAAAAATCTAACCTTTGTCTTTAGAGCGGATAGTGCCAGCAAGGACAGGACCAAACAGTTGGAGGAAGAAATCGCAGAAGCAAAACGGCTTAGGATTGCTCGTCGACAAGGTACGGTCACTCTTTTGGATTTAAAAAAAAAAAAAAATTGAAAAACTAATAACGCCCAATATTTTATTTAGGCCGATCACGTTCCGTGTCTCCTGAAAAGCTGTCATTATCCACTCCCAAATCCACATTTGAAAAAATCCAATCAGACAGCCCATCTTCGATTATCGCCGAACCTGCAACCCCAACTCCAAGACGGCATCGAGCTGCCCGGCTCGACATTACGTCCACACCGAGATTGTCGTTCGATCAGTCTCCAATTTTGTCACCTAGTTCGGCTGATCGGCAACCAGAACTAAGCAAGCTGACACGGTCATCGTCAAATTATAATACCAATACCATCAAACCTGTTCGATCAGAATCACCACTTGGTCGCAAAATTTCCAAATACGAATCCGCCTTGTCTTCAAAACAATCACCGGCACGACCGTTGTTTCCAAATAATCAATATTCTAGTCCGGCTACAAAAATGGACGAAGTTAAAAAAGAGGAATTCAAGAAATCTGATCAAGGCGTCTCGGCAGCCAAACTTGTTGAGACTATCTCAGAAAAAGAAGACAATGCTGACTCGTCAAAACGAATACAGAAAACGTCATCAAGGTTGACATTGGCAAAAAATCAATTTGAAGAACAAGATCTGAGCAAGAACAAGAACGACAGATCTGCAGAGGAGAATCGCAATATAAGCAGTACCAAGTACCGGGGCCGCACAAGTGACGAAGAAGAAGAAAGACTGTCGAGGTTTTTATCACCGAAAAGCTCTTCTAAAAATTCTGTTGAAACTAACTATACTCCCTTGCGACCATCTCAATCAGTAGTAAGTGTGTCTTTTATTGTTTATAAAGGTATTTTTTTATTGACGTGTTAAAGAGCATTTCGAGATCACCATCACCCACCTTGTCGCCTATAAGTGAAGGAAGAACTCACCAAGGTATTACAAGATCTGCGTCGGTGTCCCCGGAAAGATCTCCGACCAGGTTGGTTCATTCATCTCCATTCCGGTCTAGTAGGTATTCGGGCATCGGAACTTTTGCTTCGTCTGATTTTTATGGCGGTGACCATCCTTCACACATGGCACTGGAAAAAGGAATCCCATCTTCGCCACGGTATGGTGACGATGATGGATATTATTCAAGATCACCGTCACCGGTTCGAGCGATCAGTCCGACAAGAGTTGGGTTTGTTCAGAGCGCTATGATGAAGGCGAGCAATGATGGTGGGAACGCTACTTTGTCAAAACGCATGTCAATGATCAACTTGTTACCAGTGTCAGCCAAACCTGACCGCGGACTAAACAAGACACCAGACTTGGAGCAAGCCGTGACCAAAGTGGCAGAGCCAAAAAAACTGGAACCAAGCAGTAACACTCTGGAGAAAATTGAATCAAGGACTCCGGTTCGGTCCCCATCTGCATCAAAAGTGTTTCGAGTAACGCCCGATCTTCGTCGGTCACCATATATTGAGAATAAGGAGCAAATAGAATTGGACAAGAATTTTTCCCAATCGTATGAACAATCTTCATATGCGAAGCCTTATCGTCAGTCAAGTAGTATTGTGTCACAATACAGTCATTCTAATTTTAAACCTGCACCAGGCTTGGACACGGCGCCTATGGAGACAATAGGTAGCAGCAGAATTAGTTCTGTTGCTAGCAATGTTAAAGGGGAGAATGAAAATGGCAGTCTGGAATGGAACAAGGAGAACGCAGCTATTGACCATGGCAGTTCAGCAGACCGGGCAGAAGAATCCCGTCCATTGACGCCATTGATTAGTCGATCTGCATCGTCCAGATCACCGAACACTAAACGATGGTCATCAGCGAATAATAAGTCTTCATGGCTTGAAAGTGCCTTGAAGAAGAACGTGGAGTCCTCGCGACAGTCAATTGCCAAGTCGCCCAGGCAATTGTTTTTATTGGAGAAGGATTAAGTCAAGTTTAATACCAGGTTACTTTTTTTTCATTTATATACATATTAGCAGTAGTTATATCATTTAAAGTGTTTGTACGGCGAAGTTTTAAAATATTCTTTATGTAAAGTTGCATAGGTAATTTATTCCATTAAATGTTGAAATAAGTTGTACCGCATCGGCTTATGTTTTAAAGTTTATTAGAAATAATGAGCAGCTTCACCTTTAAACATAACCGCAGCACATAAAACGTACTCAACGTTTCAAAGAAATAATCTTATGAAACAGGTGATTAAAAATTAAAAGTTGAATTTTGGCGTGATACCGTTTTGTTTGCGTACCCAACAATGGCATCAGGTCATCCATCAGCGACAATTGCCGCCATGATGCGACAGAAGCTTGCCGGCCATGGCGGCGGGAATTCGGATATTAATGACCAGTCCGGCATGACTACGTTACAGGAAGCCATTAATGCCAAGAATAAAAAGACTCCAGGAAATGAAGATGACAATAAGAATACCAAGAAGCTGTCGCATGTTTGTAACTATTTTTATTTTTTTGGGTTTTTCTAATTGGTTCGCCAGGCTTTGTTTGCAATTGTTCTTTGCTAATAATATATATTTTACGAATAGTTGACCAAGGCACGAGCAAGAGGACCCAGAAGGCGGTTGCCGACGGCAACGGTCAAACTAGAAAGTGAAAAAAATATTTCTACAATGGTCAAGCCGGCAGTGAATAACAAGGCTGCCGTGCTTGCGAGGCCGAGTTCTGTTATCATTGAACCATCAACACGCACGCGACCAGGACAAGCCGACGTACTGACGGATAAGAAGCCGCCGGCAAGGGCGGTCACTTTTCCGCAACGGTCGCCAGCACGACCGAGCAAGTCGCTTGTATCTCAACGATTGGCCCTATTTTCCGGTACTGCGGTCGCAAGCAATAACAATGACAATAACAACAATAATAATAATAAGACACAGAATGAAAATGATAAAGTGGCAGATCAGAAAAATGATCAACTTGGCACAACCTCTAAAGCATTGTCACGACCACCAACGCAGCCGAAACCATCAAGGGCAAGCCTGAACCGGTTTTCTTTACAACCCGCCACGACAAGGACGACGACGACGTCGTCGTCATTGTCGTTGAGTTGTAATAACAATAATCAAGAAAATAATAGAAAAAATATTTTTGAACGGGCCAATTTTGCGGACGACACGATCAGATTGTCTTCTCAAAGTCGACCCTTGTTCACGACGGCCACGGCGGCGGCAGTTGGCAAATCACCACCCGAATTAAAACCCAAATCGCAATTCTTGAACCAGGTCATCGTCCGGTCATCAATTGGCTCGAATCAGTCGTCGATATCACAAAAGCATACGGCCGTTACGCCGCGCACGGATTCCGGCATCACCAGCACCACCACTGATGTTGCCACAGCGCTAGTAATTTTGCCAAAGCCAAAACCAAAACCAAAACCATCAAAGTTGATGACTCATGATGGGATCGCGACTGTGGATGTCAATGAGTCGACCAACAGTGCGGCACTAATATCAACGCCGTTATCCACAGCATCAAGCAATACCAGCCAGCAACGGGACGGCAAATCCTCATCAAGCTTGGTGGCCAAGCACGCGTTTGAATCAATTACTCAAACTGATGGACTAGCATGGCAAGTTTCCAAGCCATCATCATTATCAACCGGACGTGGCGTGGCCATCGATAACAAAATTCAATTGATATCATCACATGCGCGATCAAAGAGTTTTTCAATCTCAAGCACGTTTTCAGAATCCAACAAGCCCGTCATTGCTCCTAAGCCAAAATTAAAGCCCAAGCCAAACAATGTTCTTGGCACAGTGTATAATTCAACAAAGACAACAGCATTCTCCTCCCTCTCATCATCATCATCATCATCACAGCTGGATCGTGTCGGTAATAGTCCGGCTGTCAAACCTAAGCTCAAGGTTGGATCTTTTTGGAATACGGGCGGGGTACCGTCATTATCCAAGTTACCGACGACAACAACGACAGAAACAGAAACAAGTTTATCAGGAAAAGAAAAATCGCAAGGCACAAAGAGGTTTAGCTTGCTACCATCATCACCATCATCGCTGTCGTCGTCACACGGGCCAGTTGAAAAAGACACAACCCCTCAAGATAAAAGAGTCGTGAAATTAGATGTTAGCGATAAGCTTAAACCTTTAACCAAGCCTAAGGTATTATTGCCCAAGTCTGCGTCTACAAAGCAAAGTGCCAAGTTATTTCCAAGTCAGAATTTGACTAAATCAGCGCATGAAGAAGCGCAAGCTAGTATTGCCACCAAATCAGTTCGCGATGTCATATCGTCATGGGAAATATCACCGGGCCCCACCAAATCTCACGCAAGTATCACTGTCACTACATCTGTGGCTGAGAGAGCGAGCTTATTTTCCTAAAATTTTTTTTTTTTTTTTTTTTTTTTCATGAGTATGTAATATTTTGGGGAGTTCCTGGAGAATTAGAGACATGGTTTACCGTAATTATAATATAATTTAATATAATTTAATAATTTTTTATTGTGCTAATGTTTATGCGTTTCGTGAACATACAACTAACTTCCCTTACTGTACAATGAATGATATTACATGTATATATATATATATATATATATTAACTAATAACTTTGACTTCCGCAGCGCCAGCCTCGGCATCATCTAACCGGTCATATGTTTTATTTGATTTGCGGTTTAATCGGCGTAACCGTCTTGCCGCCCGATGACCACCGATCGTGATGTTTCCGATCCTGTGAGCCCTTGTCGTACACTTATGGAAAATAAACAAGAAAATAGCAAACACCAAAAGACATAACGGAATGGCAGCCGCCATTTCCAACGTTTGATTCTCGTACCGTTGATTGCCCGATCGGGAAACCTTGGGCATTTTGAGAAACTTCACCAGCGGCACGTGCTCGACGTCAATGTCCTCTGCAGCTTCATGTGGACTCTCGATCTGGATGTACACTGATCTTGAGAATGGCTTGCCGAAAAAAGTGGGATCAATCTCCAAATAATAATAACCAAGATCGTTATCGATCCATTCGGTCGTGAAAAAGGCGAATTCCTTAAGCGTTTCCTTCGCGTGGTCGGGTGAAGTTACGGCAAGCGTATCGTAGTCCAACAGGTTAATCCTGACCTTGCTGGTGTTAAAATAACCCGAGTACCAGGTGATGAAATAAGCATGATTGCCAACCAATTCGGACAATGACTCTGGTGAGCAAAAAGGTGCCAGGTCACCATGATGCAGGTATCTTTCTGGCGTGCACCTGATCACCGGATTCAATCGTTCGAATTCACCGTCGCGATACTTTCCCTGCACAATCACGGATTGCTTCTTGCCTGCGGCGGTACTGTCGTCTTCATCACCAGCACCAAGTACCTGTTTCTTGTCGGCTGCCGAATCACCGCCATTTGCAACAGCAGGCAACACTGACGTCTGTTCTGCAAACCAAGTGCCGTAAGTGGGCGATGCCTTGTCGACATACCCATATTTCTTTACCTTGGGTTTCACGGTCACCGGCGCACCGTTGTTTTTCAAGCTGATCCACGGCACCGGCGTGGTCGGCGTCACCACTGGCGGTCGAGCCGAAATTGTGATGCCTTCGACCATCACGGGAGTGACGGTCTCAATCGCGCCATCGGGTGCCGTACGAGTCCATGGCCGCAGGGGCGTGATGCCTGGTGTTTTGGCCTCGGCAGCCACTAGCGGTGCCAGGCAACAGGCAGCCAGGCCCACGAGCGCAACAGGTTTGAAGTGCATGATCACGAAAACTAGTAAATTGATAAATTTCAATAGTATACGCACGAAAAATCAATTGTTGAAATTAGTCGTAAAAGTTTTCAAATTTTTTTTTTTCAGTTATCGTCATGAAGCAATATATTATATTACATCAGCTGGTGCAAGTGCTTCGCTCTCTGCGCGTTCGCAATTGACGTATATAAATCTGGGGCGCGAAATGCGGAGCGATTTAGTATATACGCCCGCAGAAATGGCACCGGCATAAGCAGAACCGGACCAGTCGGCAACTTTGCCAGTTTTGGTGGCAAAGGCCGGGTAAGCTAGACACCACTCGTCGCTTGGGGTGACCAGCTTTGACGCTTTGTTTCAGCCAATGAGCAGCGAGCGAGAGGAAACAGCATCCTAGCGTCAGCCCAAATTTTCACAAAGGTCAGCCGATCAAAAAACCGAATAGCCAAACAGCAATGGTTGTAGGAAAAAAAATTTTAATAGCAATAATAATTCGCAGTTTGGAATGCAATTGAACAGGAATTGAATCTCTGCGAAAAGTTGGCGTAGATTTATGTGGGTAGCTTCGGAAATGTACTCGCGCACGGTTTTGTTTTTGTAACTAGGAAAAAAAAAACGTAGACTCACCCATCTCGCGATATTATACTTCATTACCACAAGGTTCCCTTTTTTTTTCTATTGCATATATACATATATTTTTTATAATTTTTAAAAAAAAATATCATAATGCTGCGCCAATCATTTTCCCCTCTGCGATCGCTTTACGCTCAGGGTCCGTTCAGAACTATCGTTCGCCAGCAATTTATTGCTCGTCAAAACTCGACGGTTGCCAACGTGACCGCCAAGGCTACTGCTATTGCTACTTCTGCTAAGGGTTAGTATATATATATGTTTTGTTTTTTTTGTGTTTTGGTTATCTATTTGTTTTTCAATATGTTCCGCTTCAATTGAAGTTATGGTACGAATTTGGCACAACAAATGCAAATGAGCGAATAAATCGTGTTATTGTCATTCATATATCCCGCGTGAATTGCTTAGTTGAAAAGAGGCAAAACAAAAAAAAAATAATAATAATAAAAAAATTGAGTAATTACTTGTGTTGACATTTTCATAGGTCTTGTTGACGTTTCAATCTACTGGTCCAAAGTAATTGCCGAACTCTCGAAGCAGGTTTACCTCAAGGAAGGATTCGCGCCACCAACCGTGGCTCAGTTTCAAACCACATTTAAAAATTTGTATGCCAAGTCACTGCCATACTTGTTGTCACCTGAAGCAGTGATTGCTAGCATCAAATCGATTAATCTTAACTCGTCTTTCAAATTTAATGCCTATTTCATTCAAGTTATTGGTGCGTTCTCGCTCGGCGAGATCATTGGCCGGAGAAAAGTGGTTGGATATTAGATGTCTTTTTTTGTTTTTGAGTATTTTGGAACATTGCTAGTTTTAAAAATCTAGAGACACATTTAAACTATACATTCATATATACAACTATATATAATTATATCATATGTTTTTGTTGTAATCTGTCAAATCCTGCTGGATTACAAATTTTTTCCCGACTAATAAACCACCCTACATATATCCTAAACGGAAACCGCCGGGAACGTAAACTCGTATTTTGAAACTTCAGTCTCGGACGCTAGCAACGCTTTTGTCTTTGCTTCTTCTTGAGAACTACCATTCTCATTCGCACCAGTCACGCTAGCAGGGGGTGCGAAATAGTATTTGGGAATGTAAGCTTTGTACATGTCGGATTCTAACGCCTTTGCCGCATGTGGATTTTGCTCAATCTTTGCCGACGGTTTCGAAATTCCAGCATTTCCATTTCCATTTCCATTCACAGCAGCAGCAGCAGCAGTAACAACAACAGGTGCTGAAAACGTCGTAACTGCTGGCTGAATTGGCTTCAACACAATTGGCTGTGCCTGAGATGTACTAATGCTTTGTTGAGAGGTAAACGAAAACGTCAACGGCTTGTTCACTGGCGCATGCTCGTTTTCGACCGATTTGGACGGGCTAACCGGTGGACTTAACACTATACTCTCCCGCAATTGTGACGACTTGTGTGGCCTAAACCGGTCAATCAATGACGATGACGATGATGGTGTGGCGGTATTTGCGAATGCACTACCGCCAGCTGGCGTGGGTGTTTTCACTTCATGATCTTCTTGTATCTGTACATTTTCTTGCGCTTGTGTCGTCTTTTTCGGTACCGGAGTCGCCGTGGCCACTGCAGCTTCAAACGCAGACACCGTGATCGTGTTGGTTTGTTCATCGACTGGTACGGTACGTTCGATTTCTTCAATGGCGGTTCTTTTCCGCAGGCCTGTCCCGCCCAGTGTCTCACGCCTGGACGAACCACGCCGGCGTCCCGGCGTTGACGTTGACGTTGCAACATTAGTAGAGGTTGATATTGATGCTGACGTTGATGCGGATGGCGACGATGTGGCATAAGGATTTACGAAAGGTTGCAATTTAGGATCAATCAACCTCTTCCGATCCTCTTCGCGAGCTTTGGCCACCTCAGTGGGTGTGCCGACTGGTTCGATCAACGATAATAACGCACTAGCTGTTTGGCTGAGTCTTTTGGGAGTGGACTCGACCACTGCTTGCAGAGCTGACGCATTCACAGGCGACGCATTGCTTGGTGGCGGTGGTGCTGGTGGCGGCGGTGCTGGTGGCAGCAACGAAAATGCTGGAGTTCGTCGCGAGGAAATTTCAGCACCGTTGACAGCATCGACCTTGATTCTCTTTGTCGTATTACTACTACCTGGAGTCGACGGCCGTGATCTCGATCTAAAAGGGGTTGACACTGACGGCAGAGCACCCGGCCGTGATAACGACGCCGTTGATGATGATGAAGACGACGACGACAATGACAATGATGATGTTGTTGTAGTTGCTATTGTTGTTGATGATGATGATGAGAATGTCTGTATTGGCGTTCGAGAGCCATTCAATCGGTGCGGTTGTGGTGTCAAAATAGGGTTATACCTTGGAGCTCGCACGTTGGGCGTCAACGACCCAGTTCGACGATGACGAGATGGCGTAGCAAATGATGGAATGGACGGGTACAACTGTGCCGTGATAGATGGTGATCCCGGAGCCGGTCGAGGTTGCGTGAATGGTACTTTAGGTTCAAAGCTAGCAAATCCTGTTGGCGTACTTGTTGCTACTGTCGTTGCAACTTGAGCAGGCGTGAACGTAGCTGACGCGGTTGTGTCTTCTTGTTCCTGCTGGGCCTGTTTCATTAACGCCAGCACGCCCTCCATCTCGATCTCGGACAATGGCGCGTCCCCCTTTTTCTGAAAAAAATCAGCCAGTTTCTGATTTGGTGATGGTGCCTGTGCCGATGATGGTGGTAACTCAGTTGAAAATCCTGGTGCTGCATATGTGGATTGTGATGACTGCACACCGGGAGTAACCAAACCTATTGGGACCGAAGCTGATGCAGCAATGGAAGATCGGCGTGCTGGCGAGAATAAATATGGTAGATATCGTGACGGTGTTGATGATGCGGTGTCATTGGCGGCAGTACCTGCAGCAGCGTTCGACACTTCCGGCTGCTGTCTTGCAATCTGTTGTTCAGCTTGATCCAGACCCTCGTCAACTAATCCCTGACCTTTGCCTTCATACTGAAAATCTGCATTTGCACCAAAACTACCCGATGGAGATGCCCACCGAGACGGTGTGAAAATGGACAACACTTTTGAAAAAATACTCCCACCTGGCGTCTTAATTCATACCCCCCCCCGAAAAAAAAAGAGAAAATTAGTTAGAAACCATCTGAGACCATTATTGTTGTTTTCAAAAATAATTTCTTCAATTTACAACATACTTGAACAAGATCTTGTTCATCACGTCGATTCCTAGCTGGTGTTGCTGGCCTGGCATAAGGCGTCGAAGCATGCGACAGTCTTGATTGTTTTGGTGCCTTTCTGTCCATTTTTGATCTGCTTTATTTAATTAATTCGGATATGTCACTTATAACATGATATGTAGACTAATAACTAGCAGCAAAAAACTTACCAATAAAGACTTCCTCTAGATGAAGCACAATTGCGAAATCGAAACGGGAAACCTCACAAACAAACGGCACGCTTGTTGAAAAGAACAAACAAAAAAAAGTTCGACATTTGTCCTGTTCCAACAATTACGTAAACAAACATCACGTGCCAATTTTAAAACAATAAACGTTTATAAATATAAAGGCATAAACCTAACGCATACAGGGTGTTATATTAAAAGCAGGCTATATAAGCAAATTGGCTTAAATTTTTATCAATCGGCAATAGTTTAGTGGCTAGAATTTCCGCCTGTCACGCGGGGGACCGGGGTTCAATTCCCCGTTGCCGAGAATTTTTTTATTTTTTATTTTACAAATTAATACTTAATTGTCCAATTTTTTTATTTTTTAATTTTTAAAAACCGAATAACATTTGGTTGAATACTACTTTCTTCACATTCATATATATACCAAAATTGAACAATGTCTAACATTCAATTACCTCAACCTAAATATGACGGCGACCAAGCAATCGATCAAGTCATGAAAACCTTGAACCGGTTACCATTATTCATGACCGAATTAGATGCCGGTGATGGTGATGGTGGTTCAAATTTGGCATTGGATGCATTACAAGCCTTAGCTTATGAAGGAACCCGATATGAAGTTGCAACAAATTTTAAGCAACAAGGTAACGATTGCTTCCAAACTAAGCAATATAAAGATGCCGTGGTTTTTTATACCAAGGCCATCGCGGCTGGCGCCAGTCCGGATCCGACCGAGGACGAAAGCAGTGAAATTTTGCAGGGCAAGATTGATGGCGCATCAGAATCAATCAAGTTACGTGACCTTGTGCTGACATGTTATTTAAACCGGGCAGCATGTAATCTAGAATTGCAAAATTATCGCCGCACGTTGAATGATTGCAAGGAAGTATTGCAACGGGACATCAATAACGTGAAAGCTTATTATAGAAGTGCCAGGGCATGCCTTGCCATTGATAAGATTGATGACGCAAATGAGTGCATCAAGATTGGATTACGACTGGAACCACAAAGCAATTTTTTTAAAAAATTAAAAATAAAAGTTTTTGAACGAGAGGATTACTTGCTCAAGCTTGAACAACAACAGACACAGAAGGAGATGACGAAGAAACACGTTGTGCATATTTAATTGATATAGATGTATTAATTATTATACATTTTGCATTCTGCTACGGGCGTCTTTGAAATTTTGGGAAATTCAAAAGTTTTGATTATTCTTTTTTGTACAGTATAGAAATATTAAAGGTATTCTAATCATAATCATATATGCCATGCATCAAACAAACACAAACAAAAAACAAAACAAAAAAAATTTTACTCCTTTCGAGAATTATTATTATTTTGATAACCCATATCGGATGCATACGCTGCAATCTCTTGCGGCGTAAGTCGATCATTGTTCGACCAATTTGCGGACGATGACCGTGGCCTGAACCTGCCATTAGGAATACCATTCCTTTTAAATACTTCTTCCATTTGTAACGGAGCAATCGGACCAAACACAGTATCGGGATCAATAGATTGTTGTGATCGCAGGGCTTCCCTCAAGGCTGGTGAATGTGCCCAGTCAAGTATCACACTGCTCTCGTCATCGTCCTCAGACCTAAAAAAAAAAAAATGTGTTAAAATAAAAAAAAAAAAATTTAATTATAAATCTCATTTAAACTTACTCGCTGCAAATCTCAGGAAGCGCAATGTGATCACCACTGTTAGCTTGAATTTGAGCCAGTTGAGATAGCCGATGACTATTCGGCCCAAGTTGTTGTTGTTGTGACACATTAACCACATGCGATGATAAGTTTGATCTGCCCGGAGTAGTCCCACCAGTACCAGTACCAGTACCGGTGCTGGTTCTAGTACTAGCACTAGCAGTAGCACCAAATCGAATCTTTTCATTTGAAAACTTGACAGCTTCAACATATGGAACAGTCCGCATACCCTGTTGTGTGACAACGGTCTTCATTAGATTCGGCTGAGGTGCGGGTCTAGCAACAAATCCATTACCACCACCTTCCTTGCGACTAACAGAATGGCTAATCTTGTTTTCTACTGGAGATCCTGCTATCTCATTTGTTCTGCGACGCTTGGATTGGTCGTTGGCAACGTTTGGTACTATGGATGTCTTTAACTTGCCGGCGTCAGTTTCAGCCAAAAAGTTTCGCTTAAGCTGTTTTGACTCATCCTATGTATAATAATTAGCCAAAAGAAAAATATTTTTTTTTTCAAGAAGATGAATTTATTAAAAAAGTCTCTTACCGCTTGTGGTCGTTGTTGTACTCTACTTTGCCTTTTAACCGCAGTAAACCTCTGTCGTGCTACCTCTTCTTCTTCGTCCTTTTTGGCATCTGCTAATGCTCGCCTGGTATTCTCTTGTCGACGCCGTTCAATCTCCCTTTTCTGTTCGGCCTTTCTCTGTTCTTCTTCATTATTTTCATCTTCATCTGGTAATGATAACTGCAGTCTTTGCGGTCCTGTCGGAGTCTGCACGGCAGCAGCAGCAGCGGCAAATTTCCGTTGGTGATCAAGTTCACGCTGGGCACCCATTGGAACTCTTACAACTACCGGTGCTTGTTTCGCACGAGAAGGCGGCTTTCGAATTGTTGATTTCGTCCGTTTAGGCCGCCCTAGTTTGTCTCTGGTAGTTTGACTTGCAGCAGCAGTAGTAGTAGTAGTTGTAGCAGTAGGAGCAATAGTTGACAAAGACTTAACTTCCGGTGATAAATGTAAATCACCAATATCATGAGCGTCATCATAAGATTGCCCACTACTTGAAGTAAGCGTAGCACGTGACTGTCCTGGTCGTTGTGCAAGTCTGGCACCACTAGTCGGGAACAATACTTTAGCAGGATTGTTGATATTAGTGGTTACTGCTGTTCCCAGTCCAGAATATCTTGAACTTCCTCGTTCATTGAGAGAAAGCCCTGACTTAGGCTGCGGTGACTTCTCCAAGTTAGCAGCAAAATCTGAAATATCTGGATACAGTGATTTGTTGATATTATCTGAAATCACCACAGTGTTGGGTTTCTTTGCCGGAGACGTAAGACTAGACTTTAATTTTGTGCTATCTTCAAGATTCTTGACGGAATTGAATTCAGTGCTATGACCGGCACCACTGTTACTGTTATTATTGTTATTAAATAAAAGTCTAGCCTTACGAAACATATCAGTAGTTGAGAGCTTCATGTTCTTGAACGCGCTGGCGACAGGAGAGTGACTGGCTGCATGAGATGCTGTGGCTGCAGCCAATGCTGTGGCTGTATTAGTGGAAATTGAACCTTGCCTTGAAAGGGTTGAATTCATTCGAACCGGCGATCCAGACGGTCTAGACGGAACAACCCTGGATTCGCTGCCTGTATTTGCAATAGTACTTGCAGCGCCAATGCCGCCAACACCAGTTATGCCGCCACGAATAGGATATTTTTGAAATTTGCTATCCCGGATCGGTGACCGTTGAGGTGATGGCTTTGGCATGGTTCTAACCGGGGACCTATTTGCAAATCTGTTGGGAGATGCAATCAGGGGTTTTCGAGTTGGAGATGCCGGAAGCGAATTTGACTCAGAAGTGGTAGATGTGGTGGGAATGCGTGATTTTGAAACTGAAGAAGCTGTCAGAGTTTGATAACGCTTGACAGGAGATTGTTTCAATTGAGTCTGGGATGTGGTAGGGCGCACTGTTTTTTCAGCCGTTGTTTCTGGTTGTTCTTCTTTTTCTTCATCTTCCTCTATTTCAGCTATTTTGTCCGGTTGTACAGAATTAGTGATAAAGGAATTTTGAACTGGAAGATTGCCACCTGTTGCCAGTTGAGCCATGTACCGTGATCTAGGTGCCGGGGTTGCTTTGGACAGCGGAATCCAATCTTCGTCTTCTTCGTCCTCCTCTTGAGGATCATTGTTGATCATGTCATGAAGGTTTTTATACAAAAATGGCAATACACTTGGCTCGCCGGTTTTTTTTGAAGAAATCTCTGCAACAGACTGATTGGAAGAAATTTCGGTGTTTGAGCTATTTTTGCTTGAATTAGTCATCTGTTTAGCCACGGGTGTAGTGTTACTACTAGAGTGTTGAATTTGTGCTTGGGGTTCATTTCCTTGTAGTTCCTTCGGTAGCTGATGTAGCTGGTGGTCGTCCTGAACATTTCCGGGGTCAACAACACTAGAAGTCCTTTGAAAAGCATTAGATGACTTGTTACTTTCAAAACTAAAACCGGAAGTGCGTTTTGCAATTGACTTCTTTGTGGTAAGAGGAGCTTTTGCTGGAAGACTGGCAAACGTTGTTGATTCGGCATGCTGCGGAGTAGGAGGCTGTTGTTGAGCATGGTCAGGCGAAGCTTTAAGCGGAACCGTAACCGTGTTTCGTAGAGGATGTGGTTCTCGAGGAGTCTTGGGAGATGCAACTGGGGACCGCTGCGAAATAGCGATACGATCAGGAATGGTTGGGTATAATTGCCTGGGGCTAGATTGTATGTAGCTGCGGCTTTGTATTTTCACAGATGAATCCTGAGAAGGCAAGTTCTGGCGGTTCGTTGGAGAGGCTAAGCTTGCACTAGCTGCCGAAGATGGCGGAGAAAAGCGCGTTGGAGTAGATGCTGACGGCGTGCTTTGAGCAAGCGGGCCGGGCAGGTTAGCAAGTACGGCCGGTAAATAGCCTATTGTAACCTTTTGAGAGGAATTGTTGGCGGAGTAAAATGACGAATGGTTGGATGCAGGACTTGATGCGGTGGCGCTTTTGAAACTTGCATCTTGAGGTATTGACTGAGTTTGCGGGGACACGGAGGAAGCCGAGGAGCGAAGTGACAAGGTGTGAGATGAGGCGGACGAGTGCTCAATGGAGTCTTCATCCTGGTCATGGGTAATTGTATGAGTGCTGCTGTTGCTCATGTGATCGACGTCATCAAAGTTAGTCGACGATGGCGAGTCATGGCTGGTGTGGCCAAGAATTGCACGTTCATGGGGGCCAAAAAAATCTGCGTTAGGATCGACGGGGTCGTCAGTGAGAGTCAAAGTTGATGAATGCGGTGGCACGTTTGGCGAAGGTATTGAATGATCCGTATTAAATTCCGTGACCGCAGGCAAGACTGCTTGTTTGGAAATGAAGGACGATGCCGACAGGGGCGAAGAGGCCAATCGCGACAAAGACCGCGATGGTGATGGCTGAATCAAAAAAAAAAAAAAAAAAAATTAGCACCACAAGTTTAACATTGTAGATGGTGGGAGACATACCCCATCGTTTTCTTTGTTAGCCCTGTAGTCGACGGAGGTTTGGTGTCTGAGCGGCGATGGGGAAAGTGGCTTGGTGGATTGATCTAGCTTGCCGAAATTGTTACTATTCAAAAAAGTCAGTGAGTAATCAAAAAAAAAAGAAAGAAAAAAAATCCCATTAAGTATCATACATGTAGAGGGACGCGAGGATGGAGTCGACCCTGTCGCCGAGCCATGCAAGCTCGTCAGCAGCCACGTAGGTAAAGTCGTCGAACGAGACATCCACGGCATCCCTGACAGCGTTAATTTCTGCAAGAGTCCACGACGATGACGACGACGACGACATGTCTATGCTGGAATGGCTGTGGCAAGGGAAAAAAAAACCAAGCGCGACGAATGCACAGAGGGGTGAGATATATGAGAAGCGCCAGAGGCGAAAAACCCATACACACACATGGTTGCCGCAGCAACCAGAACAGCTTCGACATAAGTGCGCCAACGCTGGCCTGAGCCTAAGCCTGAGCCTAAGCGTGAGCATGAGCACGTGACCTTCAGGCTCGTTTAGTTAGTTAATTGTTTATTATCACCTTACATAAGCGTTAAACTCATTGAAATTGCACGTGCCTGCGCCGCATCGCATTGCGCCAGGCCGGCCCGTGATTAGGATTAGGCTTTTTTTTGGCGCGATCGACAGCGAGTTTTGCTTCGCTTTCACATGTCGTACGAACAACCCACAACACGCCCGATTCCCCCTTTTTTTCGCCTGTTAAAACCCCGCCCACACCCTCTTTGCACCTCCGTCGCCCGCTCTATCCTTTCCATCACCACTCGTTCACCACTAGTTGCTCCTGGTCAGTTTTTGCTCACTGTTCTTGCTCCTACTAACAAGCTCCCAGATCATGGTTGATTCTTCCGTCATTGCCAACAACGTCTTGCCAGATGCCCATGCTCAGGCAAAGGTTGCTTCGGCAAAGTCCTCATCCGCGTTTGTTGCCCATCTGCGATCGTACCCCGTTCTTGACGCAGCCGTGTCGTATACGTCGTCTATCTCGCTCGTGCGCAAGTCCGCCGACCTGGCAAAGCCCTATGTCACAAAAGTGTCCGAAATTGTTCATCCCGCAATTGATAAAGCGGCGCCCATCATTTCAAGGTTCGACAAGCTTGGTGACGACACCTTAACCGCGGTTGACAAGTTCGTGCCTGCTTTAAAGTCCACCCAACCACCGGATGTTAACGCCACCGTTAACAAGTCGGTTGAGTCCGTCAGGTCAACCACTCATCTTTACACTGAAGCAGCAAAGTCCAAGGTCAACGGCACCTTGGTTGAGCCTACAAGGGCTGTCGTCGGCAGAGCCAAGGCACGGACCGTCGCTGTGTACGACTCCAAAGGACGGCCGTTCATTCGAGCAAAGCTCGATCCCTATCTGGCTCCTTTGAACTCCCGCTTGGCCTCACTCATTAATGCTTACTTACCGCCGGCTTTGACAGCAAACGAAATTTCTGCAAATGCTGAACCTCACAAGACTGAGCTGGGAAATTTGTTTTTGATTGGCACTGACGCGATTGGCCGCGTGAATTCTGTCGTGGAAAACAAGGTTGCCTCTACTCGTGCTCATGGTCGTGACACGGTTGCATACGTGCTTGCGCTTCCGCAATCAGCCAAGTCTCATGTTGTTGCGGTTTGGCAAGATAAGAAGGCAACATCTAATGCTGATGACCTTAAGGACAAGCCAATCACGTCATCTTTTTATTTGTCTTTGTATACCGGCAAAACTTTGGCTTCAGAAGCAGTATCTTATGCTGAATCGTTTGCTCATGCCAGGGTTGATCAAATCCGGGACCTGGCAGCGTCTTTGACGGGTTCAACCAAGGCAGCAGTTGCATCCGCGACATCTAAAATCTCATCTTCTTCTCCGCTTCCAACCAATGCGGTTCCTGATCAGTTGGCGCCCTCGGCGTAATTTTTTCCGATTTACAACCAGGTGTACGATTACTTTAAAACTTTGAATGGCTTTCATGTTTTCAGTAACCATTCTTTATTTTTTTTTATTTTTTTTTTATTCGGGCTTTTGTTTCTTGTTTGACGTGTGTTATCTTTTTTTTTTATAAAGGCATATGATGAGATATGAACTACGTTTATTTTTTAAATTCATCACTAGACAGGACGCAGGTGTTTTTCCTTTTTTTTTTGTTTTTTTTATCCTATCCATTTGCCACTTTCTTTTTCTTTTTTTTTTTTTCTGTGACTTGTAGGCGTGCCTTTTATTTTTTTTTCTAAAATCCTTTTTTTTCTCTTTTCTGGCTGACTCACAATTATTGCTTCGTCGTTTTATGAATTGTGAAATTTTCGGTTTTTTTTTCTTTTATAGACATTAGTTTGTTACACGATCGAGGCTTGAACCCTTTTGAAGGGGTTGAATAAATTTGCTGAGGAGATTTTATTGCAAAAGAACGTACTCCATTATATTGAATTTAAAGTTTTTCACGTGCGTACGTCGAGGGTAAGGGATGGCCCGCCCATACTCATCGCGATATAATTTACATTTAATTTAACTTGACACTTGGAACAAATCCTGAACGATTTCTTCTTTGCAAAACCAATTTGACACTTTTGAAAAATCACTCCAACAATCAAATTAAACAAATTTAAATCAAATTGAACAAATTTAACAATCAAATTAAGCAAATTTAACAATCAAATTAAACAATCAAATTAAACAAATTTAACAATCAAATTAAACAAATTTAGCAATCAAATTAAACAAAAAAAAAGGCCAAAGAAAAGAAATACTGTAGAGTTGTAGACTTATATATTTTTTTCTATAAATCAAGACCATCAATCTCCCTTTGCTTTTGTGTTTTTGCTTCTTCCAATATCCTTTTTTAACAAGTTCTCCGGTTGTGGTTTTATTTTTATATTATTATTTTTTTTAAAATAAAAAGTCTGCATTCTTTCACACGTCAATATATAGATTTATACAACATGCCAAACAATAACACCACAACAACGTTACCGGTCACGTACATTGCTCATCATCAGGTTGGCCCCTACGGCGAACCGGGAAGTTACGTAATGTCGAAGCGGTTCAGGCAAGGCACGCCTCCGGTTTTTGACGTGCCGCAAAAAGGCATTCATTTGCAACCACGACCAAAATCAAGGTAAACAACCAAAAAAAATACAAACTTGTTATTTTTAAGTATTGACGCTTTTATTTTTTTCTTTTAGATGGTCTCGAATTTTTTCTCGTTCTCTATAAACAGGAAAAAAAAAATTTTTTTTTTGATTTTTTTTTTGTGTTTTGTTTTGCTTCTCCCCATGTATTGTCACTTTAATATGCAATAAAAAAAAAGTAGTATGGCATTATCTTGTCAACTTGACCTTGTCCAAAACACCTTGCATGCCCTTTAATCGCACTTTTTCCCACCTGATCTTATCCCTCACGTATTCGCGTACGATCCTGATGCTTTCTCGTTCATGCAACTCATTAAACCCGCCCAATTCACTGGCCAACATGGTTTGCGAATACTTAACCTCTGCTCGCAACCGAACGATTTCTCGATCAGCGGCGGCAATGTTTTGAGTCGCATCTAGCGCGAACCGTGATCGCGTGTCGTCCAGCAAGCCCAGAGGCAATCGCGTGCTGGCCCGGTTTAAGGATAGTTGATACCTGGACTTGAGCGCCAGTTGCGCGGCGATATCGTCCAGCAAGGACGACGGTCGCTTTAACGCGGTCACCATCGCGTGTACGTTTGCATACGATGACCGAAGTTCCTGTACAACCGTATCATCACTAGAATCAGTCTAAAAAAAAAAAAAATTATGTTAGTCAATTAAACTCATTATCTCATTCGATCAGAAACTTACCACTTGATATAACGATGTCAATTCAACAAGACCTTCCACATATGGCAACGGCAGAAACATGAGCGTCTTAAAATATCCGGTTAATAAAATATACGCTTCAGCCAAATCCAATTGCTTGTACTGAACCGCATGACCAGCTTTAACCGTTTGCAAAAAATGTGCATCCAATCGTTGCAATTCCGTAACCGCATGATTGAAAAAGACAGTGGCTTCTTCAATATTATCCAATGGCGGATAATCATCAATCAACGTGTCCTTCCTGCTTTCGGCCTTGTTTTTGCTTCGTTCGCTTGACAACTCACGCGAAAATTCAGTCACAAGAAAAAATTCCCATAATAATTCATGCGTGGAAAATGTCGGATGTAGTAATAACGTTCGCAAAAATGAGTCCAACTTGAATTGCACGTCCCTAATCACTGCTCGAGACGGTCTCGAAGGCACGGCAAACGGGTTTCTGGGAATGTTTAACAACGGAATCCATGATGCTGGTAATTCAAACGCCAACCATTTAGCCATAAACGTAAAATCTGAATACGTGCGCTTGACAGAACTTATCGAATTCACGGCAGGACTGATGCCTGATTTTATTATAAAATGAACGTTATCTTCGGCGAAATAAGATCGCAGCACGCTCGTGATACGGCCATCTTGAATCGGATCCTTTCTAAACAACATGATATCCTCAATACGAGCACGCGTTCGCTCATCCTTGGCCAATTCTGCCGCACTTAAGCCTTTAAAATTTCGTCGGTCAATGTCAACCCCGGATTGGTTGGTCAACACTTCGATGGCACCAATCCGGGCAAACTTGCTGTTTACCATCAACGGCGTCAGGCCCTTGTCGTTGACCCGGTTTAAATCAATATCACAAATGCTAAGTAATAGTTCCAATGACGCAAGGTCTTTCATGATGTGCAACAACGTGTTGCCCTTTGAATCGACATGGTCCAAAAACCGCAGGCTTTGGCCGCCACTGGCTTGGTATTTTGTGGCTGCGTCAATACCCAACTTTACCAGCTCCGTGTATTCAGCATGGTCATATGATCGACAGAGTGCAAACAGCGGCGTCTGCCCGTTTTGATCCTTGTCCGTCCAAGAAATTAAATGCCCAATCGTACTGATCAGCCCTGGCAAATGGAACAGGTAATGACCAATACTGCGTTGCCATTCATCACGCCGGCCCACGTACCGTCTAACCTCATCCGCATTGCTGTTGCGGGCGGATGACACAATAACTGACCACACGGCATCAAAAATCTCTTGATCACCAGTCTGCACTGCTGCCGATAATAGTGTTGTCTGCCTCGCATTTTGATCTTTCGTGATGGCCTCAATGGGAAAAACATCTCTCTTGGACAACAATAACTTTAATGATTGCAAATTCTTGCGCGGTGATTGAATAGCCATCATGATTGCGCTCTCACCCAACGAGTTGCGACTGCGGTACACCTGTTCCAATGAATCAATCTCAGAAACGTCGATCCCACCTGCCGAACCAGCCGCGAAAAAAGATGCCGGCTGATCAAACGCGGCTTGCAGATCTTCACCTCTTTTGATTGTTTTCCATATTAACTCGTTCGCGCTGGACGTGATTGCCAATTTTGAACTATTATTCATAATGTGGAAAATTACTGCTTCAAAAGTTGACAACGCGTACCCAATCTCGCCTGTGTCAACGTCCTTAAACGAAAAATTTCGCATGTAAAACAAATGTGAATCCAAATTGTCCAATTTTGACCAGGTCACGACAATAATCATTAAACTGACCAACACATCCGCGCTGATGCTGTAATGGTTTGCAGACTTTATTGTTTTATCAGTTGCAGTAGCTGATGATGATCGCGTGATTGTTTTCTCCTTCGCATCGTGCATGTCCTCTTCACCACCAGATGCGTCATCGCTTGAAGAAGATGATGCTGACGGCGGCACAACACCCAAGCCTCGCAAAATCTTGACCAGTTTTTCTACTTCCGCGGTCGCGTTCTCGGTCTTGCTCAAATTATCAAATTCAACCACAGCAGTCATGACCATGCGTTCGATACTGTCACCACCTTCCATCCAAAAATTTTGCACGCCTAGTTGCGCCAAACTAATGTTTTTCATTTTTTTAACCGCGGTTCGAATGATTGAATCCTTTAACGATCGCAATACGGTTAACCGAGGCCAAATCTTGCCATGCAAATTCCGGCCCACGTAGCTTTCCAACATTTTTTCAATCTCATGACCTTTTAACCCCGTCGTATTCGCCATGTTGTTCACAACTGATTGATCCAAACTTTGAAACAAGGATATACCCTTCTCCATAACTTCTTCAATCATGGTCACCAGATCCGGTTCCGTGGCATCTGAACAATCGAATTCTTCAAACACGCGATTTAACGGTTCTTGAATCTGCCGTGCAATCAGTGGAAATTGTGATAGTAACTGAGCAAACGTGGAAATCTTGTGATGTGAACTGCTGCTGGTGGTGCGATTATTACTTGATAGATGAAGATGATTTGTCACCGTCTTGTTGTTATGCAATGACAATTGTTTAAAGTCATACAATGAAACAGATGTGCCAATAAGTGGTCGTGAAATGTAGTATAATAAAAATTGAGTGTCATATGGTACAAAATCGGTGGTTGGCACGTACACGCGATCTGATAACAGTTTGGCCTGGGTAACTGTTTTAAATCCTGCATGGTAAAATTATTAGCATGTGCCCATAATAATTTCCAGAAAAAAACCCAAAAGTTGAAAGTGTTATCCATACCTTTGTTGGTATATACAAAATCATCCTTAATAACCACGCTTCGGCCATTCAATGTCCAAAATAACCTGGCCCGGCCAATCGTTTTGGTCGACCCGCCAATCTTGATCACATGTGATGCCAAAAACTCATCATGTGAACATAACTCCGTAAATGATAACGATGATTCTTGGTCGATCGTAAACAAGAGCGAATTCGTGACCGGTACTAGCAAGATGTAGTTCTGTGGTGACCGCAGCGCGGCTTGAATCTCGCGTGACCGTGAATTGGAAGTGGCAGGATTAAACAGACATGACAAAAAAGGATTCAGTGGATGTATTGATGACGATGATGTTGATGGTGGTAATGATGATCTCGGTGCTTGTGATTGTACTTGTACTTGTACTTGTTGTGCTTTGGCAGGCCGCTGCATGATCATTGGCCGTGACTCCTTTTTTTTTTTTTATTTTTATTGGTGGTTCACGCAATTTAAACCCCAAAATGGATTATTTCAAAGTTAAATCCCATGTGCCTTGTAAATATTTAAAAAAAAAAACCGTTTTCTTGTTATGTGTAATGTGTCGTATACTTCACGGGCGGTTAAAACTAAGGATTTTGGCCTTTAAATTATCGAGGCGAAACTAGACCAAACTTAAAATAAAAAAAAAAAAAGCTGTGTTCAAATCTCTGCAAATTAAATATTATTTACTCTTCTTTTCAAATGCAAGAATATGTTCCCGGATTTATATCCCCACGTATAATAGTCGTAATCGTGGGAATTTCCTATTCCAATTGTTCGCGGGCAAGTCCACAAGTTATACGACGGGTCTCGTACTGATGTGCCGATAACGCAATCAACCGTGAGCTAATACAGTTATAGTAGGAAAAAAGGTCAGTTGCTGGCATTATAATGTAATTACATATTTTGAATCGTGTGTTAGCATTTTTTTAAAAAATTTTAATTTGTTTACTTTAAAAAATGTGAACTATTTAATGTGCACCTTATGTGCTTGTTAATTGCCGGCTTATAACTATAAGTTATAGTTGGTTAACTAGTTACTATACGTTATGTAATAATACAATAGGGCATTAGTTAGTTAGTTAACTAACTAGCGTTTTAAAGTTTGGCCTGCTGCTATTTGTTTTGCAAACAATCCCGGGGCCAGATAAAAATATAACTACATATACGTGCCAGTTTTCTTTTGCTTGCCGTTTCTACTTTCTTAAAATTTTCTCTTTCGTATTTCATTTTTTTATGGTCATGTCTTTCTTTGAGAGCCAATCATTTGAACCATTCCGCCCCGGTCGTGAACCTGTGAACAATGACCACGTAAGTGTTAAGCATTTTCTTATTATTCGATTTTAACATTGCGGCATGACTGCAAAAGCGGTTTCCTGGATTTATTGTCGTGCCTGCAGATGTGCCACAATTAAAGGAGCCGGCAAAAATTTCACGAAATGTGAAGACTTCACCGCCTCGGTCATCACCAAGGGTTGCAAACAAGTCTTTGCCGGGTCATAAACCTTCATCATCTATATCGTCACCGGCGGCCAAGCAAGGTGGTGCTGCTCCCAAGCTTAAACCTCAGCCCTCACCTAGTCGGGAATCATCACGGAGAAGAAGATTTCCAACTCGGTACACGTCGCATACATCTAGTGGTAATTCATCTTATTTGACGACCGCCGTGCGATTGCGAGTTTGCGGTCCACGGTTGTTATTTTTTTTTTTTGATTTGTTCATCCAAGAAAATTAATTATTTTAGGAAGCGATTGGTCATTTAGAGAATACCGGGCACCGATTCTTAGTAAACCAGAAAGAAATTATGACCATAATTTTTTTTATGAAGAACCGGATGATAGCTTGAATACCACAATATCCTTGCAACCTTTAGCATCTATCAAACCACCGCTGCCATATTTATTACCACCACCACCACCGCCGCCACCGTCGCCTCCTCTTTTTCCATCTTCTCGACGATTGTTATTACCATCGCCTCTTTTACAACCATCAGCACCACCAGCACCACCACCACTACCACCACTACCTGCTCCACCTCCTCTTCTTGCACTGTTACCACCAAAAATGGCTCCACCTTCATCAATGCCAAACCGTATACCCGCACCGCTCAAACCACTTGCCCTGCTGCCGCCTGTGCCGTCAGTATCAACTGCGCCGTCGTCTGCTCTCGTGTTGCATGGCACGCGGTTCGTTGACACGGTTCGATCCGCGTACCTTGATAGTTTTGAAGGATTAACTTTTTTAACCAATTCGGCTAGTCAGATGCAACAAGAACTGGAAATTGAGTATAGTCATGACGATGGAGATGGAGATGATGATTATGATTATGATGATGATGATGATGATAATGATAATGATAATGAGGGAAATAATACCAACCGCCATAATCATCTTCACCACCGCTATTATAATAACGACGCAAGCGCGATGCCAGAAGTTGTTGAGCACAAGGTTAAAAAACGAAGCTTTATTTTTAGGTTCTGGAAAAAATTATTTTTAATCCATCATACCAAATTGAACCAATCAGATAACAACTGCAAGCCTGTCAATGACTTTACTGGTAGTCGAAAACTTAAGAGAAAGGTTAGCAAAAACAGAAAATGAATTATGAATCATGTGATGAAGATTAGCATGTTTGCATATATTAGTATATAGATAACAAGAACGGGGCAGGATGTATATACATTGAAGAATAAATACAATAAATAAGTATGTACAAAAAAAAACAAAAACAAAGATGCATTAATCATGATGAGCGCTTTTTAGCCCATTCACCAAACGCTGTTTTCCATCCATTTCCGTTATCACCAACAATTTCATTAATCTCATGTTCGGCTCCAAAATCAATACATCGTTCACAAATGATTGACCAACTTCTATCCCTGACAATGTCTTCAATCACTCTTTCATTCCCCACCCATGATAAAACCTCATCCTCTTTAGAAAAAACCGGCAATTCTCTAGCCCGATATGGATCAATCCGGGGGTCCAATTTCGGAATATTCTCGGTTTCTTGCTGTTTGTTACTGTTAATAATCTGTTGCTTAAACCGAGCCTGATTTTGTTCGGCAACCGCGGCGCAATAGTCAAGTACGTCGTCCCTCGCTTTCCAACTAGCGAATACTAAATTTTGCACAAATGCATCACATTCCGGTCGCCGACGTGATCCTAGTTTTGCTCGATTTGGTTTTGCCCATTTGTCACCGGTAACCAGCACACTCTTTGTCGTGGACGATGTAGGCAATGAATTTAAATCAGACGAAATGGCATCGTCGGTCGCGGTTCGGGATAATGACAAAAACCGACGCAAAATCTGTGGCGAATAACACACTGGCGGGTTTAATGCCGGTGTATCTAATGACATTTGAAATTGCTGTATATCAAAGTTATTTTCCGTGCCCGTAGATCAAGTAAACGTGCTTCCAACTTGGAGCCGGTTCCCTATTCTCACGCTCAATTACACCAACTTCGAGGGTACTTGATTACGTAAGCTGGTTTTAATACCAGAACGCTCGTTTTTCTCAAATGCCCTTGAACAATTGACTTACGAGCGTTTTTGTATCCGCTTAATTATTGCAAAGTGCAACAAATAAAAGTAGTAAAAATTGCAAGATTTTGATTTGACTCTATATAAATGCTTTGTGAATACTATCATTATTTAATCTTCAATCAACAATACTGGCCGACGCTGAATCATCAGTAACATACGATTCATCATCAGCAGGCTCCTCGCTTATATGCCGCTCATGCTTAAACGACTTTAAGTTTTTCAAGCTATGCCACCGGCGCGGGATCGCATCTGGTTGCAACGGCATTGATGCTATTGGTGGCGATGGCGTATGCAGTTGGCGGAACCTGGATAGAATGGGCGAGGAAACATCACTGAACGACGATGACGACGCGGATGACACGTCCGAGTTTGATGATTGCTGACTGAACCTGACCACTCGCTGTAAAGCTGGAGTGGTATCAACCGCGCTTTTACTGTTAAGATGCATGTGTTCAAACCCGTCCGGTGAGATGGGTGATGGCCGTTGGCTGTTATTTTCATCCGTGGCCTGAACAATGAACGGTTGTTGAACGTTAGCCACAGGATGAAGCATGTTTAATGACTTGCAATAGAAACTGTTAATTAGTTCAGAAATGGCGTTTTCATCATCATCACTGAATAATAATAAAGCATCGGGCCGAGTTGGACGAGGCGGTGGTGATGATGTTGGTGATGGCCCTACCGGAGCTTGATGCTGAGAGTGGTACCTGATCGGCTTGGCAGTAACTAATGGTGAACTTTCTAATTTTTTTTTAACATGTTCTCGAGCTATTTCTTTAGACACGCGGTGATAGTCATGGGGTATGGATTCCCGTAATGTTTTCAACTTCACAGCCCAATCCGTTGAATTCAACATCAAAGATGGCGACCTCATGATTGGCGATTTTAAACTTTCGGGAGAAGGCATCGATATTCTGTACTTGTTTGATGACTTTGGACTTGACTTTTTGGGTTGTTCTTGTTGCTGCTGTCGTTGTTGCCGTGGTGGTGATCGTTCGGGGCTCTGAGGCGGGGTCAAGGGAATGCTACCTTCGCCGAGAATTTTGGCAGCTTTGCTTGATGCGATTGAAGAAACATGTCCCATGGGCCGATCATCATTATCGACATGAAGCACGTGTGAAATGTTGTATGGCTCAGATATCACCATCGGCCTCTCTTCTTCTTGAATTGAATCAGCGAGTCCGAAAAATGGGATCTTGCCCAGTTGCCTAGTTCCGAGTCCTTATGCAAAAAAAAAATGTTATTGAAAGGAAAAACCAAAATAAAAGATGAGTTTTATTCAAAACTTACTATCGCTCTTTTTCTTTGGCTCATTTGTCAACCAAATATCGGTCATTGGTGGACCAAGCAAATTGTTTTGACTAGCAGATCGGGATAAAGGTTTCATTTTAATAAATGATGATGACTCTGAGATTGTGGATATATCTAGTGTTGATGGAGTTGATGGAGATGGGGTCACGGCTATGGAAGACGTACTTTCTGCAAGCGATGGCGGTGATGACGATAACGATGGCGATGTTGTCGCGTTATCTGCAGCAGATTCTCGCAGTGGTGACGGTTCAGGTGTTAATGGTTGCGATTCAGTACAAGCTGTTACCGGACTTGTGATAGATGTCGATGGTGGTATTTTTGTTATTAATGGGGGCCTTGTGGTAGTCAAATTGATGTCAGATAATGGCGAGGTTGATGAGTGTTGATGATCTGGTGCTTGGTCTTGGTGTTGCTGCTGCTGCTGTTGTTGAGGCTGCTGTGTAACACTTTTCTTGCGTTCTAACTTCACCGTTCCGTCCAGATGAGCTGGGTTTTGTATGTGCACGGTCGAATGTCTGTTCACTTGCGGCCTTCTGCTTCGGTCATTTATCATGCCAGCGGCAGCGTCAATTGTAGTAGCAGCACAAGGGTTAAACCGCTGCGGATATGTATAAGTGCTATTAGAGCGGGTTGGTTTTGATGAGAACGAGGAATCCGGCCAGTGATGATTATGGCTTAGATGGTCGTACTGTGTTCGCGTGCGGTGTGGTCTTCTAATTGATCTTGACCTTGATAACGATACTGGTGGCAATTCAGAAGAAATATCTCCTATGGATGACCGGCGACGATTATGATGCGGAGTATTTGAGGAATTCATTGAAATGGGGCCTTTAGTAAATAATGATGTGATGCGTGGTCGTACAGGGGCCGCATGAGATAAGAAAAAGAATGCCCAAATTATTTTATTTTTTTAATGAGCCGTTTTGACAAAGAAGTGAGAACAACGGTTTATTGTACGCAAGAATAACAAGAGGGGGAAAAAAGGGGAAAAAAGGCTTTCTTGTGTGCCTTAAAAGAAAAAAAGGGGGTTTGTTCATGGTCGACATGGTTTAAACAAAAAGGCACATTCATGTTTTAGAATTAAATGAAAGAACGAATTGGTTTAATTAAAAACGGCAACGCGTATCGATTTTTGCGTGCCAACTTTGGTCTTGCAATTACCGCGTTCTCTTCGCTTGAGAAGTGAAGGAGTAATTATAATCTATAATTGGATTTTTAATACACATCCGACGAACATGCACACTCAAGATAAAAATGCAATTTTGTTCAAATCCAGCTTGTCATTTCCATCATTTTTGTTTAGATGACAAATTTTTTTGCTTTGAATTTTTGCACTGTAATTGCAATTTAAAATTTCGTACGTTGGACCGTTTTCTTTTTTTTTTTTATTTTATTTTTTTAATAAAAACTGACTGCTCATTTAACTTTTTTTCTTTGTTCTTCTTGTTCATGCTTTTCTGTACGATTGTACGTTGCATTTTGTTTTAAATTGAAATTTGACATTAGCGCTAATCCGAATCTGGACATGCCAAAATAGTGGCAAGAAAGTTTCTTGAATTGAGGTTCGTACTAAATTTTTAATAAACTTTTTTTGTTTTTTTTTTACTTTCAAACTTTAAAATTGGTTTTGGATAATGTCCGATGGCGGTATTATACATGTATTACGATTTTTTTTTTTTTTTCCCACAAGAACAGTAAGTAGTCTTGATTGGACGTGGCGATTGCACAAAATGAAGTTACATCCACAGTCTGGCATACTAATATCATTGGGGTATGAAGGCAAGAACGACTGGTCTTATCGAACCCGCGCATCACAACAATTAGATACATGCAATGCTTTATTTTGTCGCCCGCAGTGGTGGCAAACTATCATTTGATGTTACTACTATACTTGTAACAGGCGGGAATTTTTAGCCTGCATGCCAAATCAGTTGGTCTCAATTGGGATTTATTAATGGACCTGGCAAATAATTCTTGGTGGGGTTCCGTGTAATTATTCACCAACAATAGCCTGCCGAGTCAGGCTTAAGTGTGCATCTTACATGTCCGTTTGCTTTACAATGCTGAAATTAAACTATGACTATGGTCAGCCAAACGAGTCAATGCTACAAGGAACAAGAGTGTGTTTTGAAATCATGCTTGGTCAGGTATTTACATGCAGGCAAGAATATAATACCATGCTACCCGGTCTGAGGATGACCAGCAAATTAAACGGAAATCATGTATGACACTTTCAGTATATATATATCATGATTTATACCCGTTTCAGTTTTTTTGGCGGGGTAGTTTCTTGCTTGGTCTGATAGCACGTGTTGCGCCGCAACAAAAAACAATTGCTGATACCATTATGCATACGTTTGTTAAAGAAAATGTCTTCATAATCGTATCATGTTGTACATATACGGATGTATTAAAAATATTCATTATAAGTATACATATCTTTAGCCAACAGGTCTGATCTTGCCAGTCTCGACCTCATACACCCAACCGGAAACAGCAATGCTGTCCTTGACGACCTTGGATTCGCGGATGAACTTGACATCCTCACGAACACTATCCTCGAGACTTTTTTTAAAAAGGTTAGTCATTATTTTTTCTTAACCAAGTTTGCCAGTTTCTTTTCCACATTAAGAAAAAAAAAAGTCTACTTACTTTGGGAATGGCAAGAAATCAACACCTTCGAGATCATTACCATCGAATCGGTCTTGCAAGATTTGATGAAGTTGAGGATCAGTGAAAGTTAACATGCCGCAATCGGTATGATGAATCACGAGAACTTCTTCCGTGCCGAGTAATTGTTGAGAGATGACGATCGATCGGATGGCATCCTTGGCCCTGCCGCCGGCATTTCTGATAACGTGCGTGTCACCTTCTTCTAATCCAAGCGCTCTGGCCGGGTCAAGACGAGCGTCCATGCAAGTAACTAGACAACAATAAAGAGTCAAGTTAATTTTCTATCCATAAAGGCTAATAGGTAGTGAATTAGAGGTCATTATGTATATGATGATAGCCACCATAAAAATGAAGTAAAATAAAACAAAAAAAATTTTTTTTTTTTTTGAATGAATTATTAACCAATTGAACAATTGAACAATCGAACAATCGAACAATCGAACAATCGAAAATTGAAAATTTTTAGCTAAAATTTGATAGAATACGTACCGACTGCAAACTTGCGACCAGGAGGAAGTGGCAGGCTTCCCTTGGCCTTGGTAAAGCTGGCAGCGTAAGCATCGTTAGCCTTGGTAACTTCTTTAATAATTTCGGTAGACATGATCAATTAATTATCAATTGGGCTTATAATGAAACTGAATTGATGTGTTGTAACAAAAAAAAAAAAAAAAGAGAGAAGATTAATAACAATTATTGATTTATTTTAAATTCTGTCAAAGATGATAACGATTTGTCGTAGCGCGATGTTGTCATCGCCTGCCGTGATGTTGCCAGCGAGCGGACACAGCAACGATCGCTCGCCCACGTTGAACCGCCCAACCCACGTTGACTCTTGCACGTCAATCAACGACTTAATAATCCAAGTTTTGATCAGTATCTTTTGCGTATTTTTTTTTTTTGTTTTTTCTCAAGCAATTGGGCACGCCTGGTGCAGTCAGTCTCAGCATTTGGTGCGGTAAATGCCGAACTGCCGCGGCCTCAACCAACGGTGGGGAAACCGAAACCGCATATATATAGGCGCAAATCGACCTAATCGTGTTCAATTGACGACATTTGCAATGCATTGAGTTTGTTTCATTTTCTACAGCATGTGTGAAGTTCTTCAGGAAGAAAACGCCTGTTCATTTTTTGTATTACTCGAGTTATTTTTTTCGAATTTGCTAATTTCTGGCCTGTCGTCCTTTGATCATATACCACTCAGTCCTTCGACTTCATAAGCAACCATAATATAATGTCGCTTAAATTAGTCTTTTTTTTTTGTTTTTTATTTCCCATGTTATTGTGTCTTTCTCAAAGACTGTAGGGGTCACAGGGTCTTACAGAGTAATCCAACAGAGACGAATCCTTTTTTTTTTATTTTGTTGAATTAAACTTGTTATCAAGCACAGCAAATGAGCTGTTGAGCGAGTTTGCCAATGTGTCTCACCAAAGAACAGCAGGATAGTAGGAATATAACTGTAGTACAACAACGAAAAGGATGCCGTGCTTGTCACAGTAAGCGACAGCTATCAAAATGTAATTCAGCCGACAGCTGTATATCATGACCACAAATACTTATAAAAATGTAAGAAGTCATTTGTTCTTGCTTAAAAGTTCACGAGACTTCAATCATGGATCTGTGTATTGACATGATGTCAAAATGTGTGAACAATGTTAAAAAAAAAAATAAAATTTATAGAACCGACGACGATAAGGTTTATGGTTGACTCCGCCCGCGTAAAAAGTTCCTTATCAGTTCCAATGTCAAACCGACATAAATCCACAATATCTTCTTTCATTCACCTGTTCGTGTTTACCAGGCTTATTCATAAAAAAAAGTAAAACAAGAAAAAAAAAATGAACGATGATCAAGGTCTTGCAATTGCATATGAAGAAGCATTGAAAAGTATGCAAACAATCTTCTTTCCAAGATAATTGACAACAACGAGCTTGACGGTTTATTTTATGGCTAACATTATTAAATTATTTTATAAATAGGTTATGAAGAAGGTGGCATTCCGATTGGTATTGAAATTTTTTTTTATAAATTGTATCCTTTGTTTTTTTTTTTTAATCAATTTATAATAGGAGCCGTGTTGATTTCAAAAGACGGCGTCGTACTCGGCCGAGGTCATAACGAACGTATTCAAAAGGTAATTAAATGAATTTCTATACCATGTATGACCTGTATGAAAAGACAATTTATTAAAAAAAAATTTTTTTTTCTAGAATAACCCAATATTACATGCCGAAACATCAGCGTTAATTAACGCCGGCAATGTGCCTGCCAGTGTTTACAAAACAGCCACGGTATGGTTGTGGGGATAGATGCAAACTTGAGTAATCAAACTGAACAGTTTTGGCATTTTATTTTAAATAGATGTATTCAACATTGGCGTCGTGTTTTATGTGCAGCGGTGCTTGCATCCTATACGGCATTAACCGGGTAGTTATGGGCGGTACGCGACGTCGTTTAATTTTTTTCATTGTCCATACTAACAAAGCGTACCTGGCATTCATGTATTGATATAGAAAACAAAACCGTTCAAGGCGGTGAAGAATTATTGGTCTCAAAAGGTATCGAACTCATCAACATGGAATCTGAAAAATGCTTCCAATTAATGGCAAAGTTTATCTCAGAGGTATTTTTTAAAAAAGATAACTGATTATAACATCATGCCTTTATTAATTGATGCTGTTGCTACTTCTACTTCTACTGCAATTGCTTTTCTTTTTTTTAGAAACCTCACGAATGGCACCAGGCACACCCAGAAGAGTTTCAGGTTGATGAATAATCTCCAACAGTATGACCCTGGTTCATGCTATAAATATGTAAATATGCATTCAATATTCTTTAAAAAAAACCAAAAGAAAAAAACATCCACGCGCCTCATCAAAAAAAAAAAATACCATGACTATAAATCTAAGGTGTAGCAAACTTATTTTAAATATTTCCTTAATCAAATACTCATAACCCGACGATCCGCATCAGTCCATATCCTACCGAAATAATGACGACAAACGAAAGAATACTTGCCGGTACTCCCCTAGTAATAAACAAGCTAACTGACAAATACGGTCGTCCGATATCATCAGTCATGCAAATCGCAGTCACGTTGGGGAACCCTGAAGTGGGCAATCCCATGGCGCACGAACATAACAACGCGGCACCCATGACCAGCAAGTTCGGATGCGGATTATCCATGGCCAATCCAACCTGAGCCACGATAGGTAACATGATCAATGCCGCCACGGTGTGAGAAATGAATGTGGCAATGATCAAAATAAGTGCCCCAAACACGACCATGACACCGTAAAGACCCATGTTCGATACGATGGCTCGAATTCCGATCGCGATCGTGTCCAACAAGCCAGAAGATGAAACCGCCTTGCCTAAGGCAATACCACCCATGGCCAAAATAATAATCGTCCACATAAAATTATTAAAATCTTCCTTGGTTAAAAGTCCGGTACCGAAAAACACTACCAACGGAATGATGGCCAGCACTCCCATGTCACCAAACACGAACTCGAGTTGATGCGACACGCACCATAACGCGATGGTGATCAACGTCACGGCCGACACAAAAATCTGCGTCCTTGTAAATTTTTCATGCGTGCGTTCGACCTTAGTAATGATGGCTCCCTTGGCAGGATTTAACGTGATTAAAAGCAAAAGCCAAATCAAAACGATACACATCACGCAAACCGGAATGGCAATGAAAAACCATGCTGGCCACGATGGGTTCGGTACCATGTTTTGCAACGCAATCACGTTCTGTGGTGATGCAATCGGTGATGCCATGCCGCCGACATTGGAAGCAAGCGCGATACCCAAGATTAATGCCTTGGGAAAATTAGAATCCGTATTCTGTGTTCGCAATAATGGCTGAATGATAGACAGGCATAACACGGGGGAAGCCACGTTAGAAATCCACATTGACAAAAACATGGCCACGCCCATAGTGGTCAGCAACACGTATTTGGGCTGCGTGCCAGCATTGGACAACACCCAAGTGGCAATTAACTTGGCAATGTTGTATTTACTCAATGCGGCAGCTATGGCAAATCCGCCCAGTAACAACATGATCACGGACGTCCACATAGAAGCGAAGATATACTTTGTCGCGTCGACCGCTCCAAGCCGTTCATGATATTCATCATCGGACCGAACCGCACGGAACACGATGATCAAAAGCGGAATCAAGATCGACGTTACAAACAACGGAATCACTTCTGTCGCCCATAATAATGACGCGGCTATCAGAATGGCAAGACACGCTTGCTGTTCTGGCTCTTCAAAAATGGGACTCACGAGTAAAGCCACAAACACGGCCACAATGATGAACAAAATGACAAAAGTTGAATTGAAAATCAACCGTGGCAACCTGATTGTGCCAAAACGAGTGACAATCTTAATCGCTGGCTGGTCCAACACGTGCTTGTGTTCCAACGCATCTGCTATCGGGTTCGAACTCACCAGCAATCCCTGGTTAGTCAAGCCAATGCCCTGAATATTTTTTTCCATGCCCATCATTTCCCGCCATGCAGTACTGCGATCCCAGACCACGTATTCACGAAGGTGAGTCCGCAACTCAGCACGAGCGCGACTAATGTCGCTATTTGTAGCCACGGCAGCATACAACGTGGCCACCTGGCCGATCTTGTCTTCAAGAACTGACCAAGTGGCAGTCCTGAACGGGTATTCAAGTTCAACCACATCAGAAACGTAATTGCCAGCCATTTCATGACCAACGCACTTGGCATATTTCTTTAACGCTTTGGCAAACCCGGTCCGGTTGAGTTGAATAAATGACCGCAATTCAGTCAAACCGACATACAGCGCAATCGACCGTTTTTTTAAAGTGATTTGATGATCCGAAGCTAACGAATAGGGCTCGTCCTGATACGAATCAAGTGGAATCAGCGTATCGTCTTCATCCTTTAAACCCAGCGAGCCGTATTTATGATCTGTGGCAGTATTTTCAGAGCTGTTTGACCGAATCCGTTCAAACCTGTCGCCACGAGATACTGCGGTATAAGTTGACGCCGCAGATGACGACGACGCTACTGCTGCTGCTGTCGTGGACCTATTTGTTGTTGTGGTTGCGATTACTGGGCCCTCAGCATCACTGAACGTGCCACCAAATTCGGTCACGTCAGTTTTTAACAATTCCAATTCTTGAAACAGATCCCGCTCCTTATCGACATAAAATTTACCAACTTTGGCCAGTTCTTCATCCAACGCGTGACGGAAAATGGCATCATATTCATCTGCTTCATGATGCGGAATCAACGCATCGTTTTCAGCATCATGTCCGGCAGCAGTGCGAGTGGCAAGATCTGCTTCAAGTGAATGAATACTGCACGCATGTTTAAAAAGATTTAAATATTAGTCAAATAAATAAAAAATAAAAAAAAACACTGGATGAACGTTTATCACGTTCAGAAGTCTCGTATAAACGTACAGCTTCTTAAGATTAGAATACGAAATATAATAAGATGACCATTCAGGCACGGCATTGAATTGCACCGTTCTCGAGAACTTCATTGCTTCTCCTTGTCGTCTGACCGCACGCTAAATTGCCTTAACGTTCTATGTATAATGTGCGCAACGGCGGAAATCCAAACCAAATAAGCAACGTATTCCTTTTTGTAAGTTTGATATAAGACTTGACCGAGTGAGGAGAAGAGTTATTACAAAAAACAGCAAAAACAAAATAAGCATCAGGTTGAGAGTTTGTGTCATGTATCCAAACCAAGTCACAATCCAGTCACGGATCACAGCGTGACCAGGCTGCACGTGGTGGGGCCGACAGGGCGCGAACTAAGCGCTGCGTCTCGCGGATTATATAAGCAATGACTGATGTGAAAATAAATACTTGCTAGGCACATCTTCTGGATATTAAATATGCAATGTAGTATGTAGGATGTACATTGTACAGTCGTAGATGTATTATACAGACAAGGACTGGCAATCATGTATTGGCAATCATCTGCTACGCAAAGTAGATTCTAAGCATGCCTGGGCTTCGTACTCCATCCAGCCCAGCCTATCTCGGTAAATGCGCATGCACATGAGGGGCTTGTAGTCGGACCGCAAGGGCTAAGGCTCATTCAGTGACCTCCTGGGCAGTAAGTCAGTCTGTCGAACTTGCCAAAAAGAAAACAAGTAAATAGACACAACTGGTTCAACATGTTGATGCTTCAGTACCATAACCTGCTTATTCAGGCTATTCTGACTGAGCGATTTGCAATTGATGCCGTGCCGACCGCTATTGACCAGGTCATTTCCGATTTCGATAACGTGACGTACCATGTTTCCACACCGGAATCAAAGTCAAGGATTTTGATTTCGTTATCAATCAAATGTTTTAAAGATTTGCAGAAGTATGGGGTTGATGAATTATTACTGCGTGAATATGGTGATTATGCTATATCGCCGCCAGAGACCGGCTATGACTTCTCACTGATTATCGATCTTGATAATTTACCCTCAGACCAAGGTAGGATTAACAAATATATGGAAGAATGCCAATGCCATGTCATTTTGACAGACTTTACTCAATAAATGAACATTGGGAGTTTTATTATTGTTCATACGGATTTCATTGAAATTGGCGGTACTGACTGGGAACATAGAATCAAAGGAACGATTAATTGAAAACATTGCATTACTCAAACGCAATGCAATCGCCGCGCCATTCGAGAAGGCATTTAGTCAATTCGACACATTAGCAGCCGAAGCAGCCAAAAATTCGATCGATCTTTCCGTACCTGAAGATTCAGGTTCAGAAGTCATGGCCATTCATTATCGTGACGAGGAAGCCATATTTATTCGGCCATCGCACGATCGAGTCACGGTTATCTTTTCGACCGTGTTTAGGGAAGACACTGACCGCGTGTTTGGCAAAGTTTTTTTGCAGGTTGGGTTTTAGAAAGAAAGAAGAAAAAAAAAATTACATGAGAGACTAATTGAATATTTTATTTTTTTTTTAGGAATTTGTCGATGCCAGAAGACGATCGATTCAAAATGCGCCGCAAGTGTTGTACTCAAATAAGGAACCACCACTTGAGATTCGTTCGGTACCTGGTTTAAAAACGTCAGATGATGTCGGTTATGTTACATTTGGTATGAACAATCTAATTTGTTCTTGTTTTTATCGTTTATTAATGTTTTGATTTTTTTTTTTGGGTTTAGTTCTTTTCCCCCGCCATATTAGTAGAGAAAAAAGAGAAATTACGATTTCTCATATTCAAATTTTTAGAGATTACTTCCATTATCACATTAAGTGTTCCAAAGCTTACATGCATTCTCGCATGAGATATCGTGTGGCTGAGTTCCTCAAGGTACTCAATAGGGCCAAGCCAGAAGTGGCTGAGAAGGAACGCAAGACGGCATCAGGCCGAAGATTCCGTTAATTTTATTCCAATTATTTGTTTTGTTTGTTTCTTTCCCTTGGATGTCATTTATTTCTACTGATTTATATAGTTTTTTTTTCTTTGTTTTTTATGAATTTTGTTTTAGAAAATGCACAGGTATGGGTCATGAACATTTTTTTTACAAGTTATTATGAGCTAAGCTCTAAAGGTGAAATCATTTTGAATGGCAATATGGTATTTTCCTTTGTTGTTTTAAAACCCTTTCCGTCCTCCTTAGAATAAGAAGAAAATTAAATTAAAAAAAAAAAAAATCAAAGAAAGAGAGAAAACGCCAAGATACATTGATTTATATATTTATATAACTATAGATTTTTAAAGTAAAAAATATAAATATTTATATTTTAGTCAATCTCATTGTCACCTGAAAAATCTTGCAAATCTGAATCATCAAATTGTTCACCATTATCAAATCCTTCAAAGTCTGATGAATCTAAATCCTCATCTGATGAAAAATGAAGTTGTTGCGGATCTCGCAATTCATCAATTAATGATTGAAAATCACCAATTCCTAAACCTTCTGCCTTTTTAAGTCGCTCGATGGCTTGATTATACAGTTCTTGTTGTTCCGTGCTTCCTTGATCGTATAAATTTGCCAATGAGATCATGGCTTCGCCAACAGTGACCATTAACTCGCCGTTATCATCTGACTCGACACGGCTAAGATGATCTAACGATTTTTGAACATACGATTTGGCCTGTTTGGTAGCACTACTTTCGTTATTTTCACCATGTGCGTTATCATTATCATCATCATCATCTTCATCATATTGATATTCGACCACTGCCAAATAAGGACTGGCCCGGGCAAGATAAAAAGAACCAATGCCTTTATGCAAGTCCTTATCATCGGGATTGGATGCTAATGCATTTTGCCATTTATTTTCTGTCCATTCATAAAATTCAGGAAATCTTTCTGCCAAAAAATCAGATTCCAATGTGGTTTCAAGAACGTTTGAGATTCTGGCAAGTGTCTTGTATAAATTTAAATCCTCAGTTAATGTTGCATCGTCACTCTGCAGAATTTGTTCAACCGAATCATAATCCTGAAGTGATTTTTGAATAAGTTCCACACATCCTTCCACGGTTTTACTTTTAGCCGAATGTTGTAATTTTAATTCCGATAATGTAAGATAGCATTCCGATCGGGTGACAAGTAACTCTGCTGACGTGGGGTACGCGTCCAATCCGATCGTGGCACGCTCAATCGCGGCGTTTATAAAATCTTCAGGCAAATCACCATCTTGTTCAATTTTATTTTTATCATGCTTTTGTTGCTGTTGTTGTTTATCCTTGTTTTTCTTATTATTACTGGAAGGCTTTTTAGCAAACACGGAAAGCATGGCTAACGCATCAGCGTATACTTTGTGAAATTTGGCTGGTACTGAGCTTGGATCACTTGAATTTCTCAAAATGCGATCGCTCTCATGAACAATAGCATGCAACAATTTTGGACTTTCTAATAATTGATTGTCAGAGCGGTCCAAAAAAAAAAAAACAATGTCGATACGAATGTATGATACCTCTCGTGGAATCCAGATAACTCTTGTGAAGTGCATATAACTGAGCAAATTCATCGTTTGGATCAACATCATTCGGTAATTCGATCGTGGCCTCACCCATGGCTGCGTCTTCAGCATGCGCTTGATCTGATGTTGATGTTGATGATGATGATGATGATGATGCGGCCGCAAGCTTTGCCGATTCCAACCTTTTGCGCTTTGCAGATTTGGCAAGACCTTGAGGATTTCGCTTGCTTGCCATAATATATATATAAATCTGAAATCCTTTAAAAAATGTATATATAAATTTTAAATATAAATGTATGCCAAATATATATCTAAGTTAATATAAACGAAAATTTTGTGAAGCGAGCCATGGTTTTTTTTTGGCCATGGTACTGCTATTTATTCGTATTGTTTTGACGTAAGCCTCACTACGTTAGTTACAGTTATTCAGGGGTTTGCCACGTGCATTTCGAACAATTTCATCAGCATTTATTTAGGCCAAACAAGGAAATAGAACACGTTGTAATAATAACTGGTCATGTTTGCTCTCTCCATTCCTATAATAAACAACCCTGCCTACCTTAAAACAAAATAAAAATGAATGCTAAAAAAGCCACAAGAAAAACTAGAAACACTATTGTAATCATACAAATGCACCTTTAAAAAACTCCTCAGAAAAAAAAAAAAAAAAAATTTCAATCAATCAATCAATCAACTTATTCGGTTCGTTTTGTCTCTTCCTCTTTGAGAAGACGACATAACCTGCTCAAACTAATATTTTCCTCTCGTCTTCGCTTTTCTAACTCATCAACTGCTTCTTGATGAGATATATGCCGGGTTCGAACCATGTATTGTATCGTCCTCACCAGTACCAATCTTTGCGAGTAAAACTTGCGTTCTGCCACTTCACTCCGCCATGACGCCCGAAACGTGGCATTCAGGGCCTCGATCGATGGCGACCCATTAATTCCGACCGTCCATTCTTCCCAAAACCGGTCGACCGATTGCGTGGCGCGGTCCATCTTGTACTGGCCACTGATGTGTTGCAGGCTGTTGCTTCGGCGATTACTGCCGTGCCTACCAGACGGAATCACCGGCGCCGACGCAACATTATTGTTTCTGACTGCCAATAATATGTTATTGTTTGCTCCAAGCTGGCCGCCAAGTGTTAATCCGTTACTAACTAATTCTTGCTGCTGATGTTGTTGTTGAGATTGTTGTTGTTGCTGTTGCTGTTGCTGTTGCTGTTGCTGTTGCTGTTGCTGTTGCTGTTGCTGTTGCTGTTGCTGTTGCTGTTGCTGTTGCTGTTGCTGATGATGATGATGGTGCTGATGAATACTAGAAGAGCCGCCTTGTTGTTGGCCTACAGAGTGACCGGCGCTGGCATCTATGCCGTCAAGGCCGTCCACGCCGACGCCGACTAGGATTGACGCCGCCGCCGGGTTGCCATGACCAACCGCGCGTAACGCATCAGATCCAGTCAAGCCAATGATGCGCGGATCATGCATGTCAACATCGGCCGCCGTGAGCATACCTGAGTGTGACGTGACGTCGTGGCTGGAATTGGCACTACCACCGTCAGGCCCTCCTCCACCAGGCCCACCAGCACCGGCACCGGCTGGGTCAGCCGTGATGACATCAACCACTCCGACCGGACCTGACGGAGATGGCAAGCCGACAAGCGAATTTGAAATCCCTCGCCGTTGGCGTTCAAATAAATTGTTCAGGTACGATGACGCCACACGCGACACGGGCTCGGCCGATGAAGACACGGTAGTGATAGCAGCAAATTTCTGTTCCAGGAATTGATGCAAAGAATCAACCTTGGCGTGCAATTGATCTAGTGATTTCTGTAACTGGTCAAACTTGAACTGATCTGATGCATATTGTGAGATCAAATGAGCCTGTTGCGATTGCACTTGAGGCTGTTGTTGTGATGATTGTTGTGTTTGTAGTTGTGATTGCGATTGCGATTGCGATTGCTGCTGCTGTTGTTGTTGTAATTGTGTTTGTGGTTGCGGTTGAGATGACTGAGATTGCTGAGATTGTTGTTGATGCGGCTGCTGCAATTGTTGCAATTGTTGCTGTTGTTGCTGTGATGATGAATTTGGTACTGATACTGGTGGTACTGGTGGTACTGATGGTTGTGCTTGTGGTTGCTGTTGCGATTGAGGTTGCGAAACATACGCTTGACTAAGCAAAGTCGGCCCAATAACTGCAGCCTGTGCCGGTCCTGACGGCACCACGCTTTCTAGCGAATCATCAAAAGCGCGGTAGTCTGCCATAGTGATCGCAACCGACACGACACAGCAGTGCTAAACCAAAGTCAAATCCAAATAGATATATATATATAAACCTTCCCCCCGGAGATTTAACCCAAACGCCTGCGCCGGAGAAACCCCACAAAAAAAATAACTTGATTAAACCTGACTATCGTACAATATCTGAAATTTTGAAAATAGATATTTATAAAGGAAAATAGAAATTAAAACTCAGGTAATGCATGTGAACAAGCAGGCGGGCGCGTCGAACGTGAGTTGTTATGGATAATGTATGCGGTAAGACTTCTTGTACGAACCCCGGTGGACCAAAAAAAAAAATCTTTTGAATCCGTACCCACACGTCCAAACTTTGGAAACAAGTCAATAAAACCTCAAGAGTCGGTCCGTTAAATTAGAATCTGCGCAACTTGTTGATGTATGATGTTTTTGTTTATTACCTACCTATACTGCAAATAAAACCCTTTGCCCTCGCCCTCGCGCCAGTGTCCCGATCACCGGTCACCGGTCACCAATCAATCACCAATCAATCACCAATCACCAATCACGGCGCAGTCACGGCACCAGCCCAAGTCCTAGCTAGGGTATAGCCCTAACGCAGTCACATTGGCATCCGCGTTTCTGCCATTCCTGGCCCGCGTTCGACTCGGCGTCTGTCCTAATTCGCGGGCCTGCGGCGCTCGAGAGGGTAAGCACCTCTTTGCCTTTCACCCATATCCCATCATCATCATCATCATCATCATCTTTACCGCTTCTCTTTAGACCACATCTTCATCACAATGGAAAACGACAAGGGTGTTCTCGTTGAACTTTACGTTCCCCGCAAGTGCTCGGCTACCAACCGCATCATCAAGGCTGACGACCACGCTTCCATCCAACTCAACGTTGCCGAGGTTGATGAGACCGGCCTTGCCCTCCCTGGTTCTTTCACCACCTACGCTCTTTCCGGATTTGTTAGACAACGTGGCGAGGCGGACGATTCTCTTAACAGACTGGCTCAGGCTGATGGTCTTCTCAACAAGTACGTTGTGACAATCGCCTTTTTTCTATTGCTTTTTTGGTTTTCTAACTTTTTTAGTGTCTGGTCCGCCCAGCGATAAATCATCTACTTCATCAATTCCGGTTGTTGTTGCTGTTGGGGCGTTTCAAAATTAAATAAAAATTTTATATACTATATTTAAAAAAGATAATAAATATAAAATCATTCCGTTTTCGGCTTGAAGGAGTTTTTAATTTCAGCAAATTGTGCGGGCATTGTTCTTATATTGTGTACAGTTAGAAATCATCTATACATTCGTCAACCATTTAAACTACGCAAGGTTTTTTTTTTTTTTTTTGTTTGACATACCATCTGTCCTGTGTTCATATATCGTATAAACCGGCTTGTTGAAAACATGGTGGCATTTTGAACTGCATCAAGGTTACGAAACCTATAAAGAAAATTGGTGAAATACTAAATTTTTTTTTATCAAGTGTTTTTTATAACTTTGACCAATTCATTGCTGCGGTCTCATGTTTACGAAATTTGTGAATGGATTGTGTGAAATCAATCATGTCGTTCGCATGGTAGTAAACAAAAGTCGAAGAAAAAAGTAATTAAAAACAAATTACGTGGCCTACTGAAGACTTTCGTTGATTTGATTTGCCGTTCAACGATTGACAGATACGGGCTGTACATGATTTTATAATATATATCTTAGTTGTATGATTGTAGAAATTACCACTACCCATTAGTGACGTCCTTCGTTGTAAAACATACCGACATGCTGTCACACCATTCCCGCACGATCGTGGCCGCATCGTTAGTGACCAGAATTTTTTTGTGAACCAAAAAACTTGTAAAATCCTCGGCCACGATTGGTTCGTACGTTAGCATGCGCATCCACCATTCCATGCCGTCCTTGTCGGTTGTTATAAATTCCGAGATGCGATTTAGCGTTGCCTGACGCATCTCGGCCGACGTCATTGTCATTGTCGTCGTGTCGGGGTTTAAATCAGCAGTGGTCGATTCCGGCATGATCCGGGACCCATATAACTCGACCAACGAAATCATGTCTGCCTTGGACCGTGGTGGCTTAAACCCCCATTGCTTAAGCATGGCTCGTAATTCGGTGGCTGACATCTTGTCAAGCTTATTATTATTATTATCAGGCTCAACGTTGTTCTTTTGCTGCTGATCCTGCTTCTTATTCTTGCCCCGTTTCGGCGACGACTTTGTGATTGTTGTGGAATACGTCCTTCTGGCTTCCGGGCTGATAATTGACGACGCGCGCGCGGTCTCAAATCGGGTCATGAGATTGGCCTGGCTACTGTTATGCTCATCATGACTATCATCATCGTCATTGCCGTCGTGGTCGTCTTCACTATCTGGAATCACCCGAAACCAATCCAAATTTGATCCTGGCACAGCAGATAACGATATTTGCTGTAATATTACCGGCGACGACGATAATAATGATTTCTGTTGTTGCTGTCGAACAGGCGATGAAGGCACAAGAACGACCGGCTCTTGTGAAGCCGCATGCAACAAAGGTGATGCCGGACTGTCTAGTAATATGGTTTGCTGAGTCGATAACGCGTCTAGCGTGGCGTTATGACTTCGCGAGACTTTAGTTGCCACATGTTCATCGTTCTCCTTGTTGACATGATGTTTGCCGACACGGTGTTCGCTTACATCGTCATCATTGTCATCGTCGTCGTCGTGATAATCGGTGTCGGTAACATCGCGATGACAAGGAGCATCGAACAAGCTCAGCTTGCGTGCACCGCCGCCAGTGTCATCCATAATCGACACTTGCCGCCGCTGGTGCTGATTCTGGCGATAAGCAACCGGAAATCGCAAATCAAGTTCGCAAGCTTGCCGGATTGCAGCTTGCGGACTCAACAACCGGTCACGGGCGAGCTTGTTGGCAATCATGCCGCGTTCGTACTTGCTAAGCTTAATAACACCATGGTGGTTATCATCATGTGCAGCCTTGTTTTCGTTTTGATTAATGTCGTCAATCAACCGGTTGGCAAGTTCAACCGCGCTTGAATCTGCCGTAATGTTACTCGAACCGGATTTAAACGCCGCCGCGGACCGAGCCGTGATTGACCTTGGATTTTTTTTGGTCAAGCTTTTGAGCGGCACCGTGTTCGTGGCGATAAATTGAGTTCGTATCATCTAATGATTTTTAACTCATGACCACAGAAAAAAAAAAAAAAAAAAAAGGAGTAAAAAAGTAGCTCAAAAACATACGGTTCGCTTGGTCGGTCCAATCACGAAATCCTGGCACAATCCTGACCTGAGATTTGGGTGAGATTGACTGACGGTTTGGGGCGGAATGTTTTCAGCTTGGCAAAACTTGAATGCGCTCAGCTTGCTGGCTTGCAACCGGTTGGATTCCAAATCATCAAGCTGGCCCTGTTGGTCAACCGAAAACACAAACGTGGCCTGACGGAGATGCTTATCACGATTACTTGCGTGGATACCAGCAGGTTGTTGTCGGGGTGACAAGTCGCAAGACTCGAATTGGGGTATTAGTTCCGCGCGCGTTTGCATCTGATGATAAAATTCATGGTATCCGGTCTTGTTCTTTGCCTTTTTCTACTTGAATATGATCCGCCGTACGTGGTTGGTGAACGAGAGATGTGCTGCTGATAATCAAAAAGCGCGGAGGTTCAGCTCAAATTAGGTGCGGCGTGATATAAGTAACTGTTTACGAGCGAAAAAGAAAACGATTTCAATATAAACAAGACAGACAACGAACGTCACGACCAGGAAAGTCATTCAAGAATCATCACAGTTCGGCAGAGGAAATCATTAGTTACATATAGCATGGATTCTCAAGAACGGCAATTAGCAATCCATCCATACGCTCCTGAAAGCTTACAATCAAACGCAAAGGTAAGCCATCTCTCGAGATACTCACGATCGGGTTTGAAACTAAACAAAATTTTTACAGGCACTCTATCAAATCCGAAGCGTGACATCGACCGTGTTCGGCATCTCCGCTGGCATTCTTGGCCTGGAGGCAATTTACGGGTTCGTGTTTTATTTCGCCGGCACGATCCTGGTCTCGTTACTGTGCTTTTTATTGTTAACTCATGGCAAGCCTGGCCAATTTTTCTTGAAATCTTCCGATGTTTGGACCAGGAACGCGTTTACCGGCTTGTCAAGTTTTGTGCTGACGTGGACATTGTTTTATGGTCTCGTGGACGCATAGAGACGGATTACTATATAAACGTGGGAGTGGTTTTTTTTTTTTTTTTTTTGTATCAAGTCTATTATGAAACTATATATGATCTTTTGTTGCATGCAAAATAAGCAACCCCCAGCTGATTTTAGCACAAATATATGTATATATAAATTACAAAACAAAACAAAAAACTTGTACCACCACCGCAATGGCGTGTCCGTGTCCATGACTGTTTGCTCATCATCCTCGCACTTTAATAAAATTTAACTGGGAATTGCAAAAAATTGAAAAAAACAAAAAAAGAAAAGGAAACCAAAATATATGTTTTAATGAAGCTTTGGGTTGCGAGGATCGTTCTTGAACTCATCGGCTGCAAAAAAAATAATTTTAGCATTTGACAAAGAGATGAGTTTAAAGATATATATATAATACATACTCTGAGCAAGAACGTCAGCAGCCTTGGATACGCCGTAAAAAGTAATGGCAGCTACAAATAAAAGTTAGAGATCCGGGTTTGTCCTTCAACCATAAATAAGCAATGATTCACGAAAAATTAAAACTTACCACCGACAAAGAACGGCCACAGAGGCTTGACTGGAAATTTCGAACGTGTTTGTTAGCAAACTAATTTTTTTTTTCTTTCAATTGATCTTATTCTTTTCCGAGACATGGATGGCGCAAGGTGAGCCAATCAAAACGCATCAACTCCATGGCTCACGCCGAATTGAAACTTTGAAACTCGCTCGGAAAAAAAAAAAAAAAAATTGAAACACATACGAATAGGAGTTGGGTACTTCTTGAAACCGAGGAACGACTTTCCGAATGCCATTGTTGCGTAATGATGGTAAAATATCCAAAAAGATGAAAAACTCGGCCAATCTTGCTTGCGGAAGGAAATTCGGGGAACTCGACGACAAGAACGCAGGACCGGCCGGGTAAGCACACGTCAGGGCAAGGGGCTAACATTACTTATGTAATCATGATTCATTCTTCGGAGATTTTTCTTGCGCACTAAAAGACCAACACAAAGCGACCGAATTCAATTTTAATGCGAATTCTTATCGCCACGACAGGCCATTTGATTGTCTGATTGATTACAGCTCACGGCTTGAAGGAGTTTTCGTATTCTTCCCTGTCTGTGTAGCATTGGCAATCTTAATTTGGGAGTATTTTTACATTTTTTTTTTTTTTTTTGGGTTCTTGTTGCCTTGTTGTGGTTGGCCCAAAAAAGAAAAAAAAACCTTGTGCCTGGGCTGAAACAAAAGTGGCTCGCCAGCTATTTTACATGCATGATTTTTCTATAGTGAATTGATGAACACTTGAACAATTACAATTAGACTGGTTCGAAGCAAATAAGAAATAAAAAAGAACACGGGGAATTTTAACAATTACAATGAGTCCGACACTGCTGCCGTTAAGCCTGTCGACTTCATCAAGAAGTTCTTCGTCCGCATCATCGCCACCACCGTCGTCTTCAAGTTTTAAATCTAAACTCGGCAGTCTTTCGAGTCCAGCGTCTTCGGGATTTGCAGCACCGATATCTGCACCGCCACCACCTGCTTTTCTTCAGGTAGCATCGTCTTCATCACCAGCTTCATCATCATCATCGTCATCGTTAAATACCACGACTTTATCCAACAATCAGTCACCACTAATCATAACTTCGGAAAGCACGTCGGATAGATCAACTACGCAGGCCGCGCCGGCAGTGCCGGCCACGTTGGCCAGGCTCAGCCTGGTCACGAAGCAGTCACATTCAATCGTTCGCGATTTCGCATATCCCGAGTTTCACCCGCTCCATTTCAGTTCACTCCCATCATCCAATTCGGATGACAGCTCTGTCACGCCCACCAACTTGCCATCTCCATCAAGCTCGTCCAACAACAGGTCATCTGATGGCCCGCCATGGGAAGAAGATCCGTATTTGACATCACCGGTAATAAAAACGCAGGACGGTGGTGGTGGTGGTGGTGATGATGGCGGCGACGGCGGAGGAGGCGGAGAAGGACGTCATGCGGCAGGTCAGGGTGAGACTGAGTATTACTTTTCCGTATCATCAGTGGACGAGATTTATGGCCGTGCGGTGGCATTGTTTGATTTCGAACCCGAGAACGATAACGAGGTCAGGTTGCAAGAGGGACAAACCATATGGATTAGTTACCGTCATGGTCAAGGTTGGCTGGTTGCGCAGGATCCGGTCACAGGTGAATCCGGATTAGTGCCGGAGGAATATGTCGAGATTGTGCAACGCAACGCGTTTGGTGACCCGACCGCTGCCGCTGCTGACACGACTACGGCAACGACCGAAAAGACTGTGGACACGAAAGATGGAAATCATGAAGAAGAATGGGAAGATGTCGAGGAGTAAAATTTTTTACGCATATACATGATCGGTCATGTAAATTGATTGTTTATTTATTTACATAAGGTGTTCATTCGGCGTTTCGACTGTTTTGTTGTATGATATATATTTTAATGTGATTAATCAAGAAAAAAAAGTAAAAGTAAAATTAAAAGGAAAAAAAAAAAAAGAAAAGAAAATAAAATAAAAAAAATTTACACGAAATACAAAAACACCCGAATTCCAACATGCATGCCTAGCCCTTTGTTCTATAGATAATCACAAGTTTTTTTTTTTTTGCAAAAAAAAAAAAAAAAAAAAAGAGAAAGAGCATTGCTTTTCTTGGTTTTAAGAAAGTAAATCGCCAGATGAAAAAGTTGATTGCGAAGAAGCTTGTCGAGTAGTGGATGACGATGGCTTGTTTAAGGCATCCCAAATACCAGCTTGAGCATTTTGCTGGGCAAGAGCGCCGAGGCTAGCATTTGCACCAACACCAACACCAGCAGTAGAAGAAGAAAATAATGATGACAATGACGATTCTTGTTGTTTCTTAGAAACACCAGACGATGCGGCAGTCCAAAGTGAGCCAAACACGTCTGACTTCTTTTCGGCCGCTGGCGTGGATGCTGGTGATGAATACGAAGGCGCACGAGAATAGTTTGGTTGTGACAACGCAGTGGCTGAGAACGAAGATTGAATCGACGGCGTTGCCGCTGCTTTAGTATTGGCCGTGGTTGTAATTGTTGGTGTTGCCGTGAAGAATGCAGATTGAACAGGTTCAGATTGAATCGGCTGTTGCTGAAACGAAGATGGCGCGTTAAAAAGATCAGTGATGGCAGACGTGGTCGTATTTGTTGTAATTGAAGAAGCGAAAGTCGAAGAGCTTAAAGTCGTGACCGATGGAGCAGACTGGAAATCATCGAAATCGTCATCGGCAAGCGAGGCCACGTTAGAAGTTCCTTGTGGTTGTATACTGGTGGTAGCATTATTCGCAGGCCCATTGTCGTCATTATCATCATCATCAAAAGAGAACAAGTCCTTGGACGATTGCAAAGGGGCAGGTGCTGCTGACACGGACGCACCAAATTCGTCGTCGTCACCATGATTATCGGCATGATTGGCTAATTGATTATAAGTTTGCACAGACGGGCCTGGATTATATTCCTCAAACCGATCCGCAGCACGATCCTGGTCGTCACGAGCGTAGTACGCGGTCGTGGATGCAGCAGCGGATTCACCGCCAAACCCACCACCATCACCGTACACTCTTCCGGAAGATGAACCACCACCTCCGAAATTGTCACTGCTGCCACCGTGGGTCACACTATCTGATCCAAACCCGCCATATTTCTTGCCGGTGCCGCCAAACCCGCCTGCGTCCGAGCTGGCCACTCCAGCGTATTTCGATTTGGCGGACCTGGCCTTTTTACGCTCGGTCCGGATGCGATCGTCATCACCAAGCAAAACAACGAGTTCCTTTGACCGGTTACGCACGTTAATTCCTTGGTCCTTGCCGTTCGAATCCGTGTAATGAAACGAACGCAGCATCGAGATCGTGGCCACGTGAGCGCGCGCGTCGTCGACCACGCGCTCGGACCCGTGCTTGATGAGGAACTCGAGCAATTGCAGGGCCTTGTAGATCTGGCGCCATTCGCTGGCAGATTTTTCGGTGAAGCGCTTGTAAATCATGGGCATGATTTCATTGAACGATGAGCTAGATGTAACGATTAGCAACAAAAACAAAATCAGATGACTTGCTGCCGTACTAGTTGAAGGTACCCTCGGCAATTTCCTGTGGCAAAGAATTTGCAAAGTAAGTATTTTTTGAAAAAAAAAAATGGTAAACTGATGCGTACCTGCATCAACGTGCTGCTGGCGCCCCAGGGTTCATTATTGGTTGCCTCGCGGACCTGTCAGAAGTCAGCCAGACGGAATGCGGCGGTTGCAGAAGAAACATAAACAAAAGCACAAACCTTTGCCTCAATGGCGGTAAAGTTCATCATTACTAGGAGTCAAGACAGTTAGAAAGCAGCAGGCAGCCAGGCAACACAACATACCGTTCTGGGCCTTGCGCACGTAAGCCTTGACATCGTACAGGGACACGTTCTGGATTGAATCCCGAATGTTGCGAACACTGGTCGAATTGAGCACACGGTCGACAGATTCCATCGTTGGATTCAGACGAGCGAATTGGAAGGAACAAGATGGTGGCTGACTGAACAAAATAATAAATTAAAATTGGCCGGGTCGCAGCGTTGGTTGCGCTGACGTAAGTGCCAGCATATGTGCGCCGCCGTTGAGGCAGGCATGCCGACTCAAAACGCTTCGAACAAACTCAACAAACGTGAGGAAAAAAAAAAATTTGATATAAATACAATGCCTGTCCTCGCCCGCCTCTCGTCCGCGTCAAAGTCCAGGTTTTTTTCCACTTCGTCTTCACTTTTCTCCGCAATGTCTAACGTCTACTTCGATACCGCTGTTGACGGTGAGTGCAGGCCAACAAGTTGCAGTGCTAGTGCTTAGTATTTTGGTGTGCTAACTCGGGTTGCAGGCCAGTCTCTTGGCCGCATCACCTTCAAGCTCTACGACGACGTGAGTTCCTCCCCACCTCCTCCACCCTACGGTTTTTTTTTTTTTTTTTTTTGACTGACTCCGTTCGTTTTTGTTTAGGTCGTGCCCAAGACTGCTGCCAACTTCAGAGCGCTCGCCACCGGTGAAAAGGGCTTTGGCTACGCTGGCTCTGCCTTCCACCGTGTCATCCCTGACGTATGTAACTCCAACCCGAGGGTGCAATTTTTTGTCGGTTTATTTTAACATTGGCTTTGGTGATTTAGTTCATGCTTCAAGGTGGTGACTTCACCCGCGGTGACGGCACCGGCGGCAAGTCGATCTACGGCTCCAAGTTCGCCGACGAGAACTTTGTCAAGAAGCACACCCGCCCGGGCTTGCTGTCCATGGCTAACGCCGGCCCCAACACCAACGGCTCGCAATTCTTCATCACCACCGTCTCCACCCCTTGGCTCGACGGTGCTCATGTCGTGTTTGGTGAAGTCGTCGACGGTCTCGACATTGTCAAGAAGATTGAGTCCTACGGCTCCCGCGCTGGCAGAACCAGTGCCAAGATCACGATCGAGAAGTCGGGCACGGTCTAATCGCACCAATAGTTTCTTGTAATTATTTAAAATGCTGAAAATCATACGTATTCGTAATTTGGACCCTGTATCTACCTCAATGCCATCATGACATGTATGTTATATAAATCACTGCTAAGCGTCATCCCTGACGTTTTTTTTTGTTCCTGTCTTCACTATCAATGCCTCGGCTTGCAGACGTCGCTGTTGTCGTCGCCCTGTCATCGTTGGCAGGATTGATCACGGTTTCTCATCTGCGATCTTGGAAACGCAGATGCAATCCTGAAGAACGTCGGTGCTATATCTATCTATCTATCTATCTCTATATAATATAACCTACTAACCACTTTACATCACAGAAAACTTCATTGCCAATCTCGGCGTGCTGGCCCGCCATGGCACCTACGATGTTCGATCTTCGTACGTCTATCAAGAGAATAAAATTTATTTTAATAATTCCATCGACTAACTGTAACCGGGTTAAATTCATAGTGCCGTGAACGTGCTGGTTGAACTTGCTCTCAGTTCGCCGCAATCACTGGGCCCGATCTTGCAACTGATCGATAGCGATCAGGCCGACGTTCGAACTCGCGGCCTGACAACGTTGGCCTTTGTGGTCTCCAAATCGTCGTCTTTGAATTTGTCCCTGTCGTGCACGCCGGCCCTGTTCGCCTGCCTGGTCATGGCCTTGCGCAAGTCACTCCCGTCATCTACGATTGCCGACGAATCACATAAACAAGAACAAGAAGAAGATGTGACGACTCGCACGGCCGTGGTTGCAATTATTAATCGTTATTTATATTTTTGCAAGCCCAAGGCGATCGATTTTGCCGTGGCCCAGGGCGTGCTGGACTACCTCCGGCAACGCGCTGCCGATCCACGCTTGACCAGGCTCGAAATATTGTGTGACCTGGACCACGAGGCTGGCGGAGACGACCAATTGCTAACCATGATTGCGCGCCTGCTTACGGTCGATTCGATCCGGCACTCAATCAAAGACGATGAACCGTTGGCCCTGTCCTGGGCCGTGATCCGGTCCTACATCACCAGCTCCACCGCTGACAGAACCGGCGGCTGGATGCCTGATTTGGCTAATTCCTCGGATACGGAAGACAATTAGCTCATGTATATAATTTATAACCATAACTAGTTAATTAATTCCTACGTAACTGATCTTTGTTGTCGTTGGCTCGTACACGTTAGATATTGACAGGGTAATTTTAGTGCTGGGAGGGAGGAAACCGGCGACGTGGATCATCACCATCATCATCACCGTGTAACTATTGCAAGACCAAAGTAAAGCCTAATGGCAAGTACTGCTGCAGACGTTCCGTTTGCTGCAAATACCCGGTGCCTGGCTTTTCATGGCCCATTGTTATACGAATCTAAAATTCTGAAAGTTTTCCAGCCTGAAAATAAGCCGGCAAACGATGATACTACAACTACAACCACTGCCACGACTACAAGCACGGCTGCAGCCGGTGCAAACAGTGTGCACGACATTCCAGAAGAACTGCGTGGTGCGGTCGCGTATTTGATTCATTACAAAGGGTGGAAATCATCATGGGACGAATGGGTACGTGTCGAGATGCCCGCATGGTAGGCAGGCAGGTTTAACGAATGACTAACGTTTGAACTGCACCGTTATCTTTGGTTTGTTTTTATGTTTAGTTGCCTCAGGAACGTGTGTTACGGTGGTCAGAAGAAAATCTGCGCATTCAAAAGGAACTCAAAGCTGAAGCATTAGCTGCCTTGCGCAAAAAAAAGGACGGCTCGAAGCACGATTCTTTATCTGGTGCTGCTGGTGCTGGTGATGGCGGCACTCAACCTGGCAAGCGGCGCGCGGCTGCAAGTGACCACGTCGGTTCAGATTTAACCACTCGCAGCGGAGGCGCGACCGGGACCGGGACCACGGCCAAAAAGACGAGGCGCGACGCTGATGATAGGGATGACGACGGCTATGGCTATGGCTACGGCCTCGGCACCGGCACCGGTGGTAATGGAACAGGAGCAGGCGCGGGAGGAGCTGTTGGTGGCAGCCACGGCAGCGGTCATTTGGACGTCAATATTCTGGTACCGGACGTGCTAAAGTCCGTCATCACAGACGACTGGGAAAACGTGACCAAGAACGCCCAGGTCGTGGACCTGCCGCGGTCGCCCAGCGTGAAGACCGTACTGGACGAATTCAGGGCCAGCTACATCACGCGCAGGCTCGGCAATGCCGAGACCGAGATTCTGGACGAAGTCTTGTCCGGCATTGAGCTTTATTTTGATAAATCGCTGGGATCGATCCTGTTATACCGGTTCGAACGACAGCAATACTTGGAAGTCACTCGCAAATATTCGGACCGGACTGTCAGTCACGTCTACGGGCCTGAACATTTACTTCGGTTATTTGTGGCCCTGCCCGGGTTACTCAATCAAACTCACATGGACCAGCAGAGCTTGAACGTGCTCAAGAGCCACATTGAAGAGATCCTTCGGTTCCTGGCTAAAAATCAACAAACTTACTTCATCAACTCATACATCAATACCACGCCAGCATACGAAGCGGTTTCACGAGGCTTGTAAAAAAAAAAAAATTAAATATATATGCTATTTGTACAGAATCTGAAAAAAAAAAAAAAAAAATTTAAAATGCATTTCCTAATTGTTGTATTACAATGTCAAGGCGATGCTTTTTAAGCCGCGAATATCGTCCTTCACGGCAGCGGCCAATTTCCGCGCCTGTTGCAACCGCTCAGCCTCGACAGGTTGCTGCGATCCGTCTTTTTTCCTCGCAGCCACTGCCGCGTACGGGAGCGACGTGACTAGCATTGCCAAATCCGAGGCGGCGTAACCCGTGGCTGCGGATCCGTGGTAGCTCAACGTGCCGGGCAACGCCCGCACGCGGTCGACCGCCCGTCTTAGGGCGTGGTATGACGACGGCCGGCCGTCATCATCATCATCATAATCATCATCGTTATGAACGACCTTGTCACGACTGACATTTTTTGTCGTGACCGTGCCTGTCTGGGTCTGCGCATTTACGTAGGCCTGCTGCTGCCGTTCGGCCGCCGGATCCTGATCCTGAACCGGCTTGCTTACCAGCGTGCTCAGGCAAACGTTCAATGTTTGAACCAAACCGCGCGAATGCTCAATCAATTCGCGGCGAGCCAAAACAAGCCTTTCAAACATGGGCATCACGCACATCTTTCCATTGTCGTTAGTTAAGCTTGATCCCACAAACACTTTCGACTTGAAAAACATGCCTTGTTGAAAATCGCCGTGGCAACATATAAAACCCCGTAAACGTACCATAACCTGACAAACGACCGGATCAATATTTGCCTTCTGGACCGATTCACGACCGTCATCTTCAATAAGGCTATATCATTCCCTTCGCTCGTTCCTTGCCTAACTAAGCAAGTACCCCCCGCGTCTGATCTTTGCCAGTCTCGGACTGTTCACGCTTTATCGCCAATTGCGGGTAACTTTTAGTACGAGCCCCTTCATTGCACGGCTTTATTTACCAATTGTTCTTAACTTTTCAAGTTGCAGATATATATTGGTCGGAATTACGGCAAAAAAAAAAAAAAAAAAAAAAAAAGACATGCCGTCTGGGAAGCGCTTTAAGCCCCGTGGTCAAGGAAAGAATGCTGGCAAACGGGGCAAAAGTAATCAGCAGCAGCAACAAGAGCAAGAGCAATCACAGTCAACGCGCAACCAACCACGAAACTGGCGGCCGAAAAACAAGCAACAAGGCAACACTGGTTATGAACGTGCGAATGGGAATAATCAATATTCATTTAATGGTACGTGTTTAGGCTTATCAAGCAAAGCATTGACGTTTTATTTTTATTTATTTTTTTTTTTGCTAAATCCTGACTCGTTGTCCAAAAAACAGCTCCGGTCACGTCCATGCGGATGGAGTCCAAAATGACAGCGTTTCGGCATAGCGGGTTTGGTTCTCGATATGACGATTATGGTTATGATAATGAAGGTAATCATGGATACGCGTCACGCCCTCGGTCCGTGATTTCGTTTGTCAAAGGTGGCAAGCTAAGTTCTGATAACGACGACGACGTGAAGCAGGACGAAGCAGAGGTGGAAGAGCAGAAAGAGGTGGAATGGGACAAAGGAGAATGGCTCGATGATGTTGACAATCAAATTGAAACAAGTAGTGATCTGAATGATGACGAGGAACAAAATGAACAAGTCGTCCAATCTGAAGAAACTGTTGTTCAGATTAATGATCATGGCGAGGATGCCAGTCAAGCCCGTTATGAAGAGCAATATAGTGATTGTGAAAAACATGACTTGTACGATGAACAACTTGACGACGAAGACCGACTGGTTAATCATACCCAAATATTGCAGCAGCGTCGACAGCAGCAATCATCTTCACCTTTTTCATATACGGCAAAACGGCATCGGTTCATTCTTGATTCTCAGTTTAGTTCTTCTTCAGACGACGACTACGACGATAAGAAAGATGACACTACGGAAGTTGATCGACTAGAACGTTCCTTACCAGACGACCAATTATTCGTAAACGATAAGGACGTGCAATTTCAAGTTGACGCGGCGGCAGCAATCAAGGAAGAAATCTTGTTTGCTCCCCGTCGAATTCGGCTAAGCAGTGCTGGCGTTAAGCTTGACACGCGAAGACCGTCGCAATCGACAACGAATTTGAATGATCTAAATCTGTTAACCACGGTCTCGTTCACGACCGTGCGCGTGGTGGATGAATCTGTTGTTTTGGACAAAAATGCTACTGAAAAACTGCGGACAAATAATCATGATGCTGATAATTCTGGCCCAGAATTGTTGCCGCCAGTTGTTGCGGCAAGACAAAGGCCGTCTCGAAAGAGTAAAAATCGACAGAAGTCACGACGAGGCAACTATTCGTTTGCTGATTTGAGTATTTATGACAACAATAAAGATGAATATGATGAGGATATTGGTGATGAAATTGATCCCTTGGATGATTACATTCAAAACCTTTTGGATGATTATAAATCGTCACGAGGCGGGCGAAAAAAATATAAAGAGCTGGTGACTGATAATGATGACGTAGATGACGACGACGATGGTCGTGATGATGCGGCTAGTGAAGATGAATCCGGCAATGAAGATGGTGCTGAAGTTGAAATATCAGATAATAGCGATGAAGAAGAAGATGATGATGATGATGAAAATGACGATGTTGACTTGAACAATTTTTACGACGACTACGACGATAACGATGATGACGACATTCTCGACGCCGAAGTTCGCGCCATGAATGACATGTTACTTCGCACCAGTGCCAAGATGAAGAAAGCGCCTCGATTTAATGTTTCAGATGAAGAGTTGGAAGCCAAACTGCAAGCTCAATGGTTAAAGGATAAAGAATCAAAAAAAAGGAAAAAGAAAGAACGAGAAGAATTACGTCGGCAAGGCAAGTTAGGTAAAAAAAATAATGGCAAGAGAAACGGTAGCGGGCCGGATTTGAGTGCCAAGTATCGCAAAGGCATGACTGCGGCAGATATCAAACATGAGATTGAAAGTTTTTTGCTGGATGATGGCAAGTCGACCTTGTCATTACCACCCATGACGAAGCATAGTCGAAAATCAGGTAGAAATTTTTTTTTTTTTTTTTTTTTTCTTTCCCACTAATTTGCCTTCTTGTGCTTAGTTCATATTCTTGCTCATGCGTTCAATTTACAATCAAAATCAGTTGGTGCCGGTTCCAGCAGGTTTTCAATTATTTACAAAGATTCGGCCACGTCGTATTTAGAACTTGACAGTCGCAGCATCGCCAGGTTTAATGATGACAAATTTTTTGCCAATGGCAAATATCGCGGCGTGAGTAATAATCATGACAAGAATAACGGTAATGGAAAATTGCCAAAACAATTTAATTCCCGCACTGGCCAATTCAGGCATCGTGATGGTGACTTGGTTGGTGGCAACGCGCCAGAGATTGGGTCCAACAATATTGGACGCAGACTGCTCGAACGCATGGGATGGGATTCTGGTACCGGGTTGGGTGCCGTGGGCAATGTCGGCATGGCACAACCAATCTTTGCCAAAGTAAAAACTTCCAAGGCCGGGTTGGGTTAGAATATATATATATATATTCACAAATTCAAAAGGAGAAAAAAAAATTATGTGGTATTCTATATAATTTTATTTATTTGACTATATATGTATTCTTTTCTATTTCTGTTCTTTTTTTTCCCACGGCTTATACCCTAAGCACGCGAGCTCGTCCCTTTGGTTTGCTGACCCGGGTTGTTTTCTTTTTACCCTGATCGAACGCGGCCGCGGCCGCATGATCTCGTCCGAATAGGTCTAAATCTTTAACCTTGTAAATTCGAACGATCCAATTTTCGGAAGTGAAAGCCTCTTCGACCACGTTCAACCGAACAGGATCACCATTCTCGGCCGGAATTTGTTGATTCCGGACCCGATCGACCGCACCGTTGCGACCGAATAACTCCGGGAACCGATGATAACTCATCTTGTACATGAGTGAGTTTTTCATAGTCGCCGTGGCTTGCTCGTCCACTCGGTACTCACCACGAGCACTGAAAAAATCTCGCTCCTTTACCTGGTCAGGCCAAATTCCCTCCGCAATGCGCACCATCCATAAAAACTTGTTCATGTCATCTCCAGAATACCCAATCAGGCCACCAAATATCACCAACACGTAATCGACGTCGTGCTGGCGAAGGATTGGGTATGACACGTCCTCCGAAGACGACATGGCCTTGCCCACGGTCGCAATGTGCGTGTTATTCCACGTATTGTTGTCCACCAACGTGGTGCGGTCAGCCATGCCGCCGATCTGGTAGCCGTAATCCCACCACGACATGACCTTGGCATCTTCCGGCGTGTTTTTGCGCAACCAATAATAAGCCTCCCTAAAGTCGTCAATAATATGTTGACTGCCGTCCGGCAATGTTGACGCCAGCACGACCGACGGCGACGAATACGCGTTAGACGTGACCCACGTGCAATGCTTGACAAACAAAAACAAGTATACTACAAATGATCCAATCACTGCCAGCCGTGACACGTTAGTGAAAATACCAACAAAAGGTGTCCTTGTGATGCCACCGATATCGATCAATCTCACTCTTGAGGTCTTGTCCTTGATCTGTTGTTCCTCATTCGTAAGGTTCTCATCCTGCTTTGGTTTGGACTGGTTGGTGTAAATATCCAAGATCGTTGACAACGCCACCGCACCGCTCACGCACACGATCGGCGTCAGCGTAAGCATCAACCGAACCATGACACCAGCGAAATATGACCCCAGAATGCCATACAAAATCACAAACACGTGCTCGTCTCGAAGTTCTTGAAACATGAGATACACGCCTGCAGGGAACAACCAGATCAAAAACTGCGTGTCAAAAAAGAACGATGGCCACGCTGTCGGTTGATGCTCGGACACGGACGCAATAATTGGGATGTGAACTTTGGCGTATCCGGTATCCCAAAGAGAATAAAACCGACCCGTCCACGGCGCAATCACTCCAGCAAACGTGAGGCCGACAATAACCGCCACGCCAACCGCAAGCAATGAAATCGTAGACACCGTGATTAGCACGGTGAACTGCTTCGATGGCACACGCGCTCGAACGTATTGGGCAAACCCGACCAATTGGAGCAAGCCAAACACGCCCAACGCGCCCATATGTTCGCTGGACCGGATCGGCAAAAATCCGACAAACGGAATCTGCATGGACGCAAGAGTTCCGAGCGCGTACCATGATGAATACGCGACATACAGTCGGTTTGAATACCGCCCCATGATTATCAGTACAAGCGCGTGCACGGGGATCATGTTTGTGATAAACACGTATCCACCCCAAGCTGCGACCATGTAAAAATAAAACAATGCGGTCAGGGCACCAAAAAATGCGGAACCATTTTTAAGTGCCTTGATCCATAAATAGAAAGTGAACATGAGCAAAAAAATAGCAATTGCTTCGTTATCATACGATCCAGCGACCGAGCGAGAAATATAACCTAATAATAGCAAAATTGTCAGCCAAAATGTCGTAAAAAAATATTGAATGCAAACCAAAAACAAAAAAAAAAAAAAAAGCTCGTACCAGGAGCAATTCCAATGAACGCAGCTGCCAAAAGACCTGCTCCTTCATCCTTCAACTCGACAGCAAACAAATACGTTGCATACGCGGTTAATGCAGAAAATACTGGCGCCAACATCACGCAAACGTTTCTAATATCGACCGGTAATGTCAGCGCCTTGAGCGTGTGGTAGATCAATGCTGACGTGACCATAAGACCAGGGTATAACGTGCCACCGGTAACCCGACCCAATGGGTACCACGTCCGATCATCAAACCAATCCAAAAATGAATAAAAATCATGTGAAACCAAATACTTGGTAGCCCGAAAATTGAACCAGGGATCGAATTCGTGAATAATACTTTCGAACCTGACCACCGAGAACAACCGCGACGAGATGGCCGCGCCAGCAATAAGAAACAGAATCACGGTCCTCAGAAATGGAAGTCCCTGCCTTGCCGAAGGCGAAACCAAAATCTCAGCTGCAGTCATGCCGCACTTTTTGTTATATGATGCGTGCAAGTTGCAATTGATATTTTAAAACTTGTTGATTCAACTGTGTGGGATCGAGTACATTGTACGTGGCAGATTGTAAGATTCGCAGCGTAGTGTTACCCTCCCTTTTTTATCGCAAAAATGGCTTAGGGTTCTACCGCTTTGTGTATTTTATTTTTTATACATCTCTACGAGCTTATTTTTTTGTTTTATTCACCGGGTACTGTTTATCACGATGAATTTCCAGATATGCCTTCTTAAATTTATTCTACCTGATACGCTGGGCAGATAATTAACACCTACATACGTTGAGATTTAGCTCTGAAATTTTAATTACCGATAAGTAGCAAGAATTTAAAAGGCCCGCGTCTAATTGTATTATTTAAGCCAGATTTAGAATCGTATACATGTTTCAAAGCCCAGACTTTTTATGAAATGCATAGTGCTAAAACGCAGCACCAGTTTCACATGCAATTTTCTCTGCCGCCATCACAATAATAATGAGTCAAAAGAGTAGATCACTTCTGGCTCCAATAATTTATTATCTTCATATCTAAGTCATGCGGGTTTTATAATTTTTTGGATATTTTTTGATACCAAGTAAAGGTGGAATAAAATAATGTTCGTGCCAAAAAAAAAAAAAAAAAAAGAACAATATATACGCAGCATTTGAAAAAGAAATTAACATACACGTTATCAGACAGGCTGAAAAAATTAGAAACACAAGAATGATACCCGAGGCTACCTTGGAGTGTTGTTCACTGAATTTTTAATTTTGACCACCATCAAAGCTGCATGTTCCAAATCATAACCAGCAAATCCTAAACAACCACATTATTTTTTGAAGACTACAAATCTACTCGATCGTTAGGTTTTAACATCATTTTTATTGCAAATTTTAGTTACGTATATACTGGACCATATTCTAAAAAGTAAATCCAATATGCGCTTAATACAAAATGAGCTTTTAAACAAATCTAAAGTAGTTTATTAATGCAAGTCAACCCCCCAAAACGCGTCAAAAATTACTCTGCCTCCATGAAAAGTGTATAAATCATGATTACCACGTTTGTTCTAATAATTGTCAGGCGTTCATCTAAACCCATCGGGAAGTTTAATTGATTTTGACATAATCAATTATGTAATTTTTAAGGGGACGTTTGTTTCAATATTTTAGGCATTTTGAGGCATCAAACATTGGACCACTAAAAACTGTACATTAGTTGTTGATATTACAATGACTCTTTGTTCAAACTTCTAGTCCCAGACCTAGTAGTAAATACGGTGCATCCATTAATACGTTTCTCCGGATAGTATTTTATACAATAACCAACAGAAATAACGACAAACAGATTGTTTTAAGCATGTATACCGGACTTTGAAATATGGTCAAATAATCCCTGCGGGCTGCGTGGCATGCATTACAACATGCATTACAAGACCGGCCGGTTTTTGAATATGTTTGAAGGAATTTGGCTGAATCAACACATTCCCTTGTTTTATGCTCGAATGAGGAAATTTTAGTAGTAATTCGCTAAATTGTGATGAATGAAGAAGCACTTCAAATATATTAAGTAAGAATATATACATCAATAGACCAATTATACGTTAGAATAATTGTTTAAGCTTTTATCCATAATAATTAAATATAGAAACAACGTTGCATACACAATATTAAAATGAAGATAACAAGACAAGAAAGAAAACATGAGAAGTGAACACTGCTTACTACTGCATACCATTTGGTCTCGCGGCGCACGTAATTTTCGATAACTTTCATTGTTGAGACCGGTCCAATCACAGGCCAGACCCTGACAGTAATTCCAGGAAAAATTCCACTTAATATCTGCAATACCAACTGTTTATATCAGGCATCTTTAAAATCCTTTATGGTAAGCGGATTGGCAAGTTCAGAAAGTTGTTTCGAAAACCAGTCTTTGAGACCACCACCTGTTCAAGTTTATTTTTTTATGAAACTTTCTAAACAGGCCAATTTATGAAGAGAGAAAAAGTGAAAATACATGTTCCGTCAGTGCTGGTATTTTGTAGATATCTCTGTGTCACTGATGCAATTTAAAAATATAATCATGTTTTACAAACGCAAGGGCATTAGCCAGAAAAAAATTTGTGTTTTGAATCACTTACTTGCAACAGATACTCATGATAGTCATGAAGATCATACGATACTAGTAACATGATACACATACGATTCTTTTTTTTCCAGTCCTTATCCGATGCAAAAATGAAATTAGTTAAATTTTACTCTCTTGTTACAACTTCCTTTTCTTCTTTTTCATTTGCCCAATCGTGTCCTCATCATCGTCAATCCACCGACCTTCGCCTCCCAAGTCCATGTCAATATCATAATCGCCATCGAGAGCGCTAAGAGGCACAAGACCTTGGCTCTTCAATGATGCTACATTGCTCTTGGCCTTGTTGGATTTGATTGTAGACAATAATGAGTCAATGTCGTCTTGCTCGTGAATTATATTGCTGGTATTTGTTAGCGCCCTGTCACTACCATGTGAATTCGGGAGTTTGGCAACTTCATTCTCAACCGATTTGGAGTCGCCAAAATAATCTCGTTTGAATGAAGCAGGCTTTGACGCATCAAGAAGTTGTGAATTACGGCGTGTTTCGTAATTTTTGTCGTTGTCACTGTCATTAGACCGACCTTCGTGAGGTCGCTCGCGCGATCTGTCGCGACGAGGCTTATCTCTGTGTCTGTCATGTCTGTTTCTGTCCCTGTCTCGATCATGCCCATCACTACCTCGGATATTCCTTTCGCTACGATTGTTGTGAGATTTTCTCTGTTGGTCGTGTTCGTCCCTATAATAATAGACTTTCTCCCTGTATCGGCCCTGCTTTTCAATCTCTCGATCTCGCCTGTCCATATCTTGGTCATGCCTATCACTCTCCCTATCATTTCTTTCCGTGCGCCTAACTTTGTGTTTGTCATACTGATCTCCGTCTCGATCACGCCTGTCTTTATCTCGGCCATGCCTTTCCCTATCTCGACCACGCCATTCCATTGATCGATCCCCGTCATCTCTGTAAGACTGGCGTTTACTGGACATTTCCCGACTTCTCCCGTAACCTCTTTGTGAAAGTTCTCGTTCTTGTCTGTCATCGAATGATTGATTATCTGTATCTCTGTCTGAGAACCTGTTATGATGCTGTTCAATACCAAGTTGTGACTTCTGCAGTTCAGCTTTCGTATTGTCAACTTCCCCTTCTGATTCGCCACTATCACTACCGTCTAAACTGGCTAACGGATTATAGTCAACTCCTGCATCTTCGAATATGTCATCGCCCGAGTCATCGAATATGGGCGCAATGTCCGTGGTTTCATTTCTTTCTGACAAGATTGTATACAGCTTCTTTGGCTCCTCAAGCTCTATCTGAGACGTAACTTTTGAAAGCTGCGCTTCGGAAAAATGTAAATCGGGTTCGTCCTTTGATTCTTGTAATAATGGTTCAGCAGCCCTGTCACCTTCGTTAGGAAAATTCCCGGTTTTGGCTGCATCTTGTTGGATCTCGTTTATATTTTGACTCTTCTTTTTGTTGTGCTTTTTTGATTTCTCCGTCTTCTGAGTTACACGAGTAGCGCTCTGGCTTTTCTCTGCATGGCCTTTTTCGTCTTCTTGTTCAGACTTGCGTGAACCGATGGGTTTAAACTTCAATTTCGGGTTTTTCTGAGCAATAGCCTTTAATTCTTGCAATAATTCAGCCTTGGATTTTGTAGTGGTCTGTCGTACCTCGGCCAACACTCCATGATCGTCTCGGAGTAAATCATCCAATTCGCGGTCCAATTCCGGGTCATCATCCTCTTCTGCCTCGTCCTCGGTTTGCTCTCCTCTTCTTATCCGTCGAAGTAGATCAAAATCAAGACCTTTTATTATTTTTTGATTCGCGTTATCAGCCTCGTCGTCCTCGTTTGCATTCCGTCTTTCTGAAGCGCGATCTCGGTATGCAAGCTTTTTCCTATCCACCTTGGACTCACTTGCTGTCGGCGTGTCCAGCGTTGACTGAAAAGATTTGGATTGTTGTGGAAGTGGCGCCCTAAATAAATATGTTAGACTTTCGGAAGGCTTTTTTTATTCTTTTGGTGGCCTTGATTACCTTTTGCTGGATGGATATCGTTTTTGTTGACTAGGTCCGAGTCGTTGACTGCTCGCAAAGGACGTCTGAGTAGATGAAGTTTGCGAAGAGGTATAAAGTAGCTTTCTAAAATCATCATTTTTCAGGCTAGACATGCTGATTTGCTAAACCTCTCTTTTAGTGGTATTATAGTTCGAATGGTTGTTTAATTAAATAATGAATTTTACTTCGAATCCAACATTAATATAATTTCAGGGGTCATTCAGAATATGGAATTCAACCACTTCTTTCAAATTTACTCACAAACACACACCGAAGCTTTTTAAATTCGATCATGGCAGATTCAGGTAAGATTTATCATAATTACTGAAATTACTTATGTTAAATTATAAACCAGAAGCGGCAATAATCCATGACCGGATAACAATCAACGAAGCCAATTTCAGAAGGATTGCAAAACATGTTCAAAAGATTCCTAGTTTGGTATACACTGATAATGATCAAATGTATGTGCGTATAGGCATGTTAGAGAGAAATAGCGAGTTAACATGCGGTAGATCGAATTCACTTAAGGATTTTCAGGATGAGCTTGCAGTATACGAAAACCAAATAACCAAGTCTCAACTACAAAAGAATGTCGCCGAACAAGAACTGGGATCATACGAATCACAAAAAGTACACATAAGTACGTATTTCAATAGTAATGCTATTTTAGTTAATTTATAAATTATATTCATTGTGTTAAATTGCGCAGATGAAACCCGAGAACAAAACATAAAAGTCACATCTAATCTCGAACGAGAACTGGAGCAAGCCCGGATTAGAAGAACACATTTAGAAGAATACGATCAATTTGCCAAAAATTTAAAAAAGGAGAAATTAGAATCACGACAAGTACAACTTGAAGCTATTGAAGGGCTGGAAAACGATATTAGGGACTTGGAAGTACAAAAGGAAGAATTTGCCAAGGTTTGGCTGAGTAGACGAGACCAGTTTCAGGCGATCGTGGAAGCATTACAGGGAATGCAACGACAAATCAGGGAAGAGAAGGAAGAACAAGGTAAGAGCATGCGTTGAATAATGCACAATGTTTAAACGACTAATCTGACAATATTTAGACCGCATTGAAGGAATGGATGAAACAGAAGAAGGCGAGATCGATGAGTCAAAACCTACAGGAGAAACATCAGGACCAGGAGTAACATCAGCATCAGAAACTCCAGTGCCATCTGAAACACAGGAGGAAAATCCATCTGCCTCCACGACAGCTTCTAAGCAAGGTAAGAATACTATCCGATTAAAATAAGTTTCATTTTTAACAAATATGTTACCAGAAGATAAGATGGACCTTTCATAGTACAGCAATAAATACTATTACTCATTATGTATTGCCTAGTGGAAGTCTCATCATTTCGATAGATTTATAACACATCTCGCTAATCTCATACAGTCAAAACGGCATGACCAGAAATAATTGATCATATCTTCGTAGATAAACTTAAAAAATTACAAAGCAAAAAATCGAACAAAAAAAACTGAAGTCCATAAATTAAATAGATAAATCATTACAAGAAAAAAGATACGGGGATCTTCTTGTAAAAAAGGAATGTATAAATCAAAAATCTTAACTATAGAATGAAAGTTGAATGTTATGCTATTAAATGAATGAAGACGAGATGACTATAACTGGTAAAATAGAGAGACAAAAAAAATACAATATAGATGCTCAAAAACCGTAAAGAAGGATATGAAAATGAACAAAAGACAAAAATTATTCACGCCGAAACCGATAATAAAAATTAGATAAACCTAAAAAAACAGCAATTAATATGAAGTAAAGAATGCTACAAGCTTTTCTTTTTGTTTCAACGACGTGAGCCATGTGATGGAGTAAATCCAGAATTGGCCATCTCAACATCTGTCGAATCAGGCGGCTTGTTCTCCAGCATACTTGAAGAAGACAAAAAGGTGGTGGTAAAATCATGAGATGCCATTGAAGTCCCAAACGTGTAACTTTGTGTTCTAGCAAATCGCATGTTTTTGCGAAACTTGCCAAGTTCCTTTTCGCAAAGGTCTTTATGAAGGGTACTTTGCATCTCTACATATTGCTGAGGCTCACACATGGATCGATAGCTCGAGAAAAAACTACTGTAACCACCATCTAAAATATAAACATCGGGATAATGCAACTCTGGATAGTTATGCATATTTTGTTGCCTATCACGGTTTCTCAAATGTAATGCCCTAAAGAAGTTAGCAAAAAAAAAAAAAAATTTTATGATATATAAAGCAAAAAAACAATACATTTTAGGTGCCCTATGTGCTGAGTATTCGCAATGAAATACTAAAAGTAATTTTTCCTTTGTAGGTTTTTCAAGAAAAAACTTGTTTAGTTGATTGGCCGTATTTACGTTGATAGCACCTTGAATATGACCTCCCTTGAACTCGTACTCAAACCGACAATCAATAATAACATGACGGTCATAGTGGTTCATATATGCGCCATTTAATATTTGTATAAGCGTATCAGGTGATATACGCTTAAATGGGTCGTCTTGCTCAACCATAAAACAAGGTAATGGAACCCTTCCGGCAGACATTGTCGGCGGCGACAATGGAGATGCTGATTTGACTGCAGCTGCAGCATATTCAAGAATCTCACAATTCTGACTGACTTCCTTCGCCATATAATCAGAAGCATTTTGATACATGCTTTGAGTTCTTCTAACTTTGGTCCTGAACAATTGCTTCTGCGGCCTGTGAGCTATGTTTGCCAAAGGAGAGTCAGATGCAAAACCATCGGAATTATTTACCGATGGCTTAAAATTCGAACTAGCTTTTGGGGTATCAATGCCAAATCCCACCGATTTCTGTGGCTTGTTATGACGCGGTGATTCACCAAAAAGCATATCAAGAGTTGGCTCATTAGTTTCAGTTATACTCAATCCGCGCGTAGAAGCAGAAAAATGAGGATGTGACCCATTGGACAAAGATTTTAATCGAGATATTGGGCGAACATTCTCCTTGTCACTAATTGAAGGTTAGTAAAAGCCAAAACAACAGCTTGAGTCATGTGCATACCTTGACTTGTGGCTACAGAAACCCACCGAGGAAGACAAAGTAGAAGATTTGCCACTGAAAATGGAGGATGTAGAAGAAGAAAAACTCGAATTAGACGCCTGACTTAATCTAGAACGTGATTTATGGGGAAGAGGTGAAAGATCCATGGAAAGGTCACCATTTGGTGAAGACGACACAGGTGGTGGTGGAGTTTTGTCTGCTACGTAAAGCAGTAAGAACCATGAAGCACAAATAGAAATCATTAAAGTAAACTAACCATTAGATTTGCCAAATGAGAAGGAAGGAAGAAGTGACCGTCTAGGCGTTGGAACGACCGGGCTACTAGAAATATAAAGTCAGAACTTTTGTGAACTGACAATGCCGCGCGTAAATGAACATTAAGGTGCGGCGAGCAAAAAAAAAAAAATAATAATAATTGTTGAACTTGGGAACATACGTTCTTGCGATATGAAAATTCTGAGATAAATCAACGGCCAGTAATGTTGCAGGTGAATCAAACGAAGCCACATAAGACGGGCTGATATCAGAAGGGTTAATTGCTAAAATATTTGGCAGCGAAGACTGATGCGCGTGGCCGTGACTGGATGCGTGACTGGATGATCCGCGCATTCTGGCACCCTGGTGATTGAGAGGCGGAGGTCGGTCATCAGAAAGCCACGGCTGAGGCGGTGGCATCAGCGCAGCAAGAGGAGATGATCGATCCATTGTGGGTGAACGTAAAGAGAAAGAGCGGTTCCACAGAAGCGCGGCGAAAAAAAGAAAGCGACAGGAGGGTTAAAGGCGAAGCGATTGAGGTTTAAATTCGTGCCTTTACCCCAAGCGTCGAGCAAAAAAAAATACAAAAAAAGAAACCAACCAACTAAAAGAAAAAACAAAAAAATAGAGAGTGAAACGACTAATGAAGACAAACCTCGAAGGAACTACAGTGACGATGGTGTTGAGGCAGTGGACGAGTAAGAGATTGTAAACGAACCTGCAATCCGAGCCGAAAAGAGGCAAGTCCGAGCAGATTATTGACTGGTTGCTTATTCGGGCATAGCACTGGTGACTACGCGGTACGCAAGCCACAGACTCTGTTGCCACAGCAACCAACAAGTTTAAGCTCAGCGTGGAACGATTTTTTTTTCTTTTTTTTGTTTCAGTTAAAAAAAAGCCAAATTGGAATGACTCGCCTAATCGTAATCGTGCCACTTCCCTGTTATCGACCGCAACGGTTTGTTTATTTTATTGCTGACCTGATATCGCTTAATTATAAGAAAGGAGCCGTTGTATAACGAAATGCTTGCGTGTATTTTGCACTATTGCAAATTAAATATGGCGATTTTTTGTTGATGTAATGTTTTTTTTTGAGATAGTGATATACATTACTTGCGAGCGGAATTGGCCAGCCAATCGGACGCATTCGCAAGCTACCCATTCATATCTGAGTGAGTTTTATTTGTCACTTCATTTTGCACCTAAAATATGAAATCTTCGGGCATAATTTATTAAGTGCATACATATACAGTACAGTTGGCATCGTCGTATTGATTGGCATAGTCTCAATTTTTGTAACAATTTACTTTTTCAATTCTATGCTGCTAAAGAGACTTCAACAAAAATAAGTCACACCATATTTAAACAAAACTACTTGATAACGTATATGGGTAAATTTATCAATTCAACTGACTACACAAGCGTGCTCGCCAGTGCCATTTATTTGCATCTGTGGCGCTTGATATGTGATATAATTATAGGTATTCCACCGATCAGCAAGCAGTTAATTTTATCTGCCGAATTAAAAAAAATAAAGGAACTCAATTCCTTCAACGATAGGCAGAGTTTAATTCCACCATTCCTCCACCAAAAGGGTACCATATAAAATAGTATGTATTTAAGTATAAATAAAAAGTACCTCTGCGGCTTGGATCTTTGAATATAATTTGAATAAACATGCGATCATCATCCATCAATATTTCGTTTTGAATAAAATGAACCAACGATTAATTGGTTTATAATGTTTTTATTGATGCTAACTATAATTATTAAAAATAATAATATAACGACAAAATCCTTATTACAAACAATATAATATGTATTACAGAATATAGGCGTGGCGTTTGCCAACGTCACTTTCTCTCTCTCTTTTCTTTAGCACAATTTTAGTGCACCTATCTGGCCCATCTCTATAAATGTCCGGAGAATACGTCCGAGTTTTGCGTAAGTCGACGAAGGCTGCCCTAAGGTTTTGCAAATTCATCGAGAAGTAGTCCCACACTAGGCGAAGTAATAATCTTTCTCTCTCTACGGTCCGGCGCGAGTGGCAAGCAGCTCGACCTCTGTCGGGTTGAGTCCTAGCTGGTGTCGGCGTATTGAGTTTAATGAGCAGTGTAATATGAATATATGATAGTGTCCTCAGCACCACAATCGCAGTAACGACTTTGGCCGGTCATGTTTCTGGTAGCAAATGTGCCATGCCCTGTAGCTAAACTACATGGCTGAGGATGGCGCGTGGTGCTTGTAAGATGGCCCGAGGCAGTAGCTTTGACAACTTTGTATTTACTGTCAGTGCTGGGCGCCCCAGCGGTTGCGCGTTCATATGTATGTTGCCATTGATCCTGAGATTGCAGTGAGCTCTATGCACGAGGAATTTCATTTTGGCAGATTTCCGTGGGTTGTTCGGCAGGCTCAAATTGCCATGGTGCACTAAGTGGAGGAGCCAACTCAAGAAATTGGAGATCTAAATGCCGTACCGCTTTGCGATATGTCTTCTGCATTCTTTACATAAATTTAGCCAAATGCCGCGGTAGTGCAATAGCTGACCTGCAAATGTCCATCTATCTTGAAGCACTATAAACATCAATTCTGTTAGCATATTACCATGCCCAGCACCCAATTCTAATCCTTACCTCGTACAAATATCCAATTTCTTGATCCAACGCCGGAGCAAAAGTAGAATTGATATACACAAATAACGGATCAATTTCTTTACATTTCAATTGTTTTCGCAAAAACTTCACTACCGTAGCAAATCGTTGAGGCGCGCTGATCCGTGCCACCGGCTGCTTTAAAATCGGTGCCGAGCCGATGGCTCGAAACCTGATACTCACTTTGTAAATCGCTGGTTGGGCGTATTTCTCCAATGCTTCTGCTGCACTGTGCGGCAATGTCGTTAATACCACGGATGCTGCCATCGTCATCTTTTCTTGCGGCTCACTGTCTTCAGGGATCATTTCTGCTCCAGGATCCGGCGAATTGCTCTCTCCATCTCGCATTTCACTGGGACTTGATCCCTCTGGACTACTAGTACTTGGACCTTTATTGAGGCGTCGAATGTTTGCGAACGACGATGAAGTAGATGATGATGATGTTGACTGCTGCAAGCTTCTGGCAGACGATTTGTGAGGATTTCTAAATTCGCCGATCTGATTCACACTGTCAGAGACCGAGCGCCTGGACGATGAACTAGGCTTATCTGCATCGTCAGAAGTAGGACGCATCTCTAGACATAGATCAGCCTAATGTTAAAAAGAAAAACCACCAGTGAATTGCTGTGTATCTTGGTCAATCGTATTGCGTATACAAGCATCTAGTTATATGAACGCGATTACATAACAGGTCTCATATATATGCAGTCAACCACCCATAGTTACAGTACCATTGAATTAGTATTGAAAAGATGTATACAACCAATAAATACTTTGAAACTATTTTTGTAAGGTACATTTTAGTTCTACTTTTTTTCACTACACTATTTTGACGAATCACAGGCCACGGCTTTTTAATAAGGCAAGGGTTAGTCTGCTCTTGTGGGTTAGGGTGTGGGCTTGTTCGTTTCTGACAAACTGTTAAAAATCAGAAAGACGCGAAGTGTGCACATGGCGCAAAAAAAAAAAAATATTTTGAGGCAAACAATCGCAACTTACGTCGCACCTTCAGCACGATCTGTTCAACAATAGTGTCTTGTTGCCATTGACGTTGTTTTATTTTTTCGGAATTTTATTATTAAAAAATTTTATCGATATATATTGATTGTGCAGCAATCGAAATAGTGTTAAAAAATGTCGGATAGGTTGACGAGGTACAGTACAATGCGAAAAGAAAAAGAAAAATATGTTCTAATTGCTTAAAAGAATTGCGATTGTCAATGACGACAAATGTAAACCAAAGGTTTGTGTTTAATCTAGTTTAGATTTCCTTGATAGGTTTGCTTATGCAGCTTAGAAATGTCGTCAGGAATGCAGAAAATCTTGCCCAGTTGTCCGAACCGGAAAACTGTGTATCGAGGTTACTCCAGAGTCTAAAATTGCATTTATTTCTGAAACTTTATGGTAAGTTGATAGCATGAACGTATCGGTTAAGTTTGTTAATATTAGATTTAGCATTGGTTGCGGTATCTGTCCGAAGAAATGCCCATTTGGAGCTATTCACATCATCAACTTGCCCACCAACCTTGAGAAGGAAGTTACACATAGATACTCTGCGAACTCTTTCAAGCTTCACAGACTGCCAACTCCTCGTCCAGGGCAAGTTCTTGGACTTGTTGGCACTAACGGTATCGGCAAGTCTACCGCGCTTAAAATTCTTGCCGGCAAGCTGAAGCCTAATCTTGGAAGATTTGATTCGCCACCAGACTGGGAAGATATTCTCAAGTATTTCCGTGGCTCGGAATTACAAAACTACTTTACCAAAGTTCTTGAGGATGATTTGAAGGCAATTATCAAGCCGCAGTATGTTGATCATATTCCTCGTGCGATAAAGGGTCCGGTAGTCAAGGTTGGCAAGTTATTGAAAGCCAAACTTGAACTTGATAACCTCGATTACATTTTGGATGAGCTTGAACTCAGAGGGGTTTTGGAACGTGAAGTTGCTCAACTTTCCGGTGGCGAATTGCAGAGATTTGCCATTGGCATGACTTGTGTCCAAAAAGCGGAAGTTTACATGTTTGACGAGCCTTCCTCGTATTTGGATGTGAAGCAACGTTTGAATGCTGCCAGAGTTATTCGTAATCTTTTGCGGGTGGACTGCTACGTTATTGTGGTTGAGCATGATTTGTCCGTTCTTGACTATCTCTCGGACTTCGTCTGTATCTTGTACGGTGTTCCTTCTGTTTATGGTGTTGTCACGCTTCCTGCATCTGTTCGAGAAGGCATTAACATTTTCCTTGATGGAAACATTCCTACCGAGAACTTACGATTCCGCGAGGACTCGCTTCAATTCAGACTTGCCGATGCTTCTGACGTTATGCCACTAGACAAGAGTCGAAGTTTTACATACCCTTCCATTCAAAAGACAATGGGTGATTTCAGATTAAGAATTGATTCCGGTGAGTTTACTGATTCGGAAATTATTGTCATGATGGGAGAGAACGGTACCGGAAAGACAACTTTTTGCCGATTGCTTGCGGGCAGCTTGACCCCTGACAGCAACAAGAAGATTGGTGAGATGCATGTCAGTATGAAGCCTCAAAAGATTTCACCTAAGTTTTCCGGTACCGTGCGCCAGCTCTTCTTCAAGAAGATTAGATCTTCATTTTTGCTGCCGCAGTTCCAGACAGATGTCTGCAAGCCCCTTCGCATTGATGATTTGATCGACCTTGAAGTCCAGAATTTGTCTGGTGGAGAGTTACAACGTGTCGCCATTGTTCTTGCACTTGGACAACCTGCAGACATTTACTTGATTGATGAGCCATCGGCTTATTTGGACTCTGAGCAACGTATTATTTGCGCAAAGGTTATCAAGAGATTTATCATTCACTCCAAGAAGACTGCTTTCATTGTCGAGCACGATTTCATTATGGCTACTTATCTTGCCGACCGTGTCATTGTATTCGAAGGTAAACCTTCGGTTGATGCCATCGCTACAAGACCTCAAAGCTTGCTTACTGGATGCAACCAGTTCTTGAAGAATTTAAACGTCACTTTCCGTCGTGATCCGGTTTCATTTCGTCCTAGAATCAACAAGTTGGATTCTCAGCTTGATCAAGAACAGAAATTAAATGGCAACTATTTTTTCTTTGACAATGTCGAACAGCCAACTACTACGACTATCTCTTTGGCTTAAAATTTCAGCAATTCATTATCATTCTTTTTTTTTATTCTATGCGGTTTGTGGCAATCAAATCGCTCAGCTTGAATGAAGTGTATTTAAAAGCATACCGTTATTTTGTAGTTTTTTTTTTGTTTTTGTTTTCGGCGCATTCAATTTTGGTGCAGATATATACAATTAATCAAAAAGTGATTTATTTAGTTACATAGATATTGTTCTCTACTATAGATATCTCATTTTGCTGACTTCGTAATATATATAATTTGCTTTATAGACTTTTATGTATGATCGATACCGATCTAGTAATTGCGCGAAAACCAGGAACGGTAAGCGATGGTAAGCGATGACTTCATGGTTTCCATGTGACGGACGCCCACGCCCAAAAAAAATTCAATTAACGACTTGTCACATCGCCATAAATGGACAAACTACATTATTTTGTCATTGAATTGACATTTTGACTGATTATAATGATATCCCATATAACTTTTTTTTTGCTTTTATTATACACGGTAACCAATTGTTGGATAGTAATTACAATATGATCGAATCTGACACAAGCCCATTTGATCCTGCAAATCGATCTTCGATTCATAAGCTACTTTCCAAAGTTCTCGGTCATAGTAGCCGAAGGGGCAAGGATCAATTTTTTAAAAGATCAGGATCCGATGTAACATTGGTTAGTGGTCAAACCAATTCAGCATTGAGCCATGAGTCCAAAGTTCACCGTCATTATGCCCTTGCACATCATGGAGTGCATCATATTCATCCATCGCATATTTTTCATATTGGTAAATTGAAACCATCGCTGAAAATTTAAACGCAACTAACATTTTTTTTTTAAAAAAAACAAAAATAAGGATCAAAAAAGAACAAGGTGGATTTGCCGGATGCAGCGGTATACCAGATATGCACGTATTTCTCATTCAACACTGTTCTTTCTCTTCGATTGGTGAACAAGCAGTTTGATCGAGTGATCAGAGAAAATTTATACAAGTTAGTGCAACTTGGATTAATCTGCCTGACAGCCGACATGCAGAGAGCATCTCGCATGGATCCAACATTGATGCTAGTGTCTTCCGCTGCACTAGGATATGCTGCTTGGTATCCGTGTCCCATTCGCCCGCCACATGAAGTAATCCGATGGATATTACAGATGCAAATTCGGTCGATTTCGATTGCGGTTTTAATGAAAATTGAACAAGGTGTTACTTTCCAGGCTGAGAGAACCGATGTGCCTCGGCCTGTGGTTTGCAATTGGGGAAAGCTAATTGCATTTTATTGGAAATTTGTTGAAAATAATTACGGCAAGCCACTGACATTCAAGGCCGAAATGACAAAATTTGATTATAATCGAAACTTCAAGTTCAAAAATGCCCGGAACTTGCTTGATTTTGCAAACATTTCTGACAAGCACATCATCGCGCTTAGCACGGTTGTGATGCAGTTATACGTAGCACTTAATCCGGTAATAGCAGCGGACAAGATCAAACTGTTTGACATGACTTTTGCACTAGGGCCGGAGTATATCGTTCAGTGGGCTGACGTTATGAACATTTTTCTTCCACGGACTACGCAAAGAATGGAAAAGAAGGAAGAAGTAGTTAAAAAGACGCAGGCTGCATTGCAAAGGCTTAATATTGATTATGCCGGCCCGTCATTTCAGGATTTATTAAGAAAGGAAATGGAATCTCGCAATATTCACGATATTGGAGAAGAGACTTTGTTGCACTAAAAATGAATCACGTGGTGTATTATTTATTCTATAATTCTTCACGACCTGTTTTCTTTTTATTTTTCTTTTTGAGCTTTTGTGTGTTTTTAAAAGCTTTCGGTCCTTCAGACGGGGTTGCGATTCCTGACAAGAAATCGTATATTGGTTCATTCTTGAGAGGGCCAGAATAGTTAGTGACTTGATCACCATTAATAACCACAAGAGCTGGTGCTTTCTTAACGTGATATTTGGCCAAAACATCTTTGCCTGCACCATTAATGGTGGCAAAGGCCAACACGTCAGCATAATCAACTGCCAAAGACTTTAACATTGAGGGCGTATTTTGTTTGTCGGATAATAGCAACACTTTTGGAATTTCAAACTGTATATATATATTAGCAATTAGTAACTTAGTAACCTGTGAAAGTATTTGAATATTTATACGTACCTCATTTAACCATTTTTCCAACCCTTCAGGCTTTAGCCGTTTCACTCTATTCTGAATTTTGGGAAGAACATAATCTACAATAGCCTTGGCCGTTCTTTGGCCATGATAATCTTCAATGTACGGATTCTTTGGTGACTTGGCATTAGGTCGAAAAACCTTTATAGTCGGAAATCCCTTAATATTATATTTTTCACATAGTGGTTTTGCGAAATCGTCATCGCATCTCACGCTGGCGACCTTTACGACCCCCTTGAGCGAAGATGCTGCTTTGATGTAATGAGGTTTTAAATTTTGACAATGACCACCTTATAACGGTATTAAAAAAAAAAAAAGAAAAGCATCAATAATAATAAATCGACTTACACCATTCGGCATAGAATTCCACAATAGAAGTGTGATTTGTATCAATAATTTCGGATCCAAATGTCGATGGCGTTAAATTGATCACCGCAGTATCTTTGCCATAAAACAAGGCTGAAGCCCCAGCGAGAAATACCTGGGATAATAGCAACAATGACTTTAATTGCATGTCCTTTTTTTGTTTTATTGGTCGCACTTGGGTTTAATCTACCGTTATAATTAATAATAGTGAGTCTCAATTCTACAGTAATTGATCTTGAAATTTAGAGTTTAAACATAGGTGGCCTTTATAAAAAGGCACAACACCCTATTAGCTGTAATCACATATCCGCTGGATTTACATATATACATCTGATAGACATAGTTCGTTGTGGTCAACGTCAAACGAAATGAAAGTTTAGGCACCTTACACTAGGCACCTTACACTACTTGATTGAGACATTAGGAATATTTTGAAGTAATGAGCTTAGCACCTCCGCCGCCGTCACTGAAGTTTATCAGTACGTACATCGCCAGAGCGCGAGAACTCGAACGTGCCGATCCAGTTATCTCGTATTATTGTGAGTTTATTTTTATTGGAACTTTTTGAAAGAATTTGAACTAAATAAATATAATGTTGAAGGTAAATATTATGCAATTGAGGAAGCATTAGCAGCCAAGGTTCATCAAACTGATCCAATCGCTGCGGAATACGTCACCAACCTGCTGGACGTGGTTGAACAGGTATGAACCAATCCTGCTCTGCGCAAGTGGAACCAGCTCACAATAATTTTTATATAAAAAAAAAAAAAAAAAACAGGACAAAGAAAATTTGAAAGAACATGATACGATTACGGATGAAGTAGTAGGACAGGCGTATGTCGAAAAATTCGCGACCCGGGTTTTCGCCAACGCGGATAAGGACATTCAAAACAAGACAACCACAAAGGCCACCGCATTGAATCTTCTCGCTGCCGCATCATTTCTCGAACTTTTAAAACTTTTTGGCCAACCAGACTTGGTGATTCGTGATCAAATTAAGTATGCTAAATACCACGCTGCTAGAATAATCAAGGCCATCACGGCCGGAAAAGATCCAAATGATTACGACCCTAGACCGCCATCCCCGCAACCATCACAAGAACAACAAGAAATTGAAAGCGATAACGTATTAGCAGTGACCAATGAACAAGTTAAAAACCTATCAGTCGACGAACAGCCACAGTTCTCGCCAAGCTCGCCCCGCGCCGCATCGAGCCAGATCTCACCATCAGCACCTGCATCATCGTCAGCCGAGAATATTTACCGACAACATGCCGCAACTCCGTCTGCACCTTTTTCGGTTGATGCTCCACTTCAAGGTTATCATCATGAGCAAAAACACGTTTCCAAGCAAGACGTGCAACAGATTATGGACGAAGCCGAGAGATTCTCCTTAGCTCAGAAGCATTCCAAGTACGCGATCTCGGCGTTAAACTATGAAGACGTAGATACGGCGGTCAAGGAGCTCAGGACCGCGCTACGATTATTAGGGGAAAGTGTTTAATTATTGCATCATTCTTACATGTACAATTTTTTTTTTTAATTACTCAATCACATAATCAATACCTAAATTTTAAAAAACTCGTCTTCAAAAGACATGAAAGTTCAAGAATAGACCATAATGTTGTACAACTTTGTACAACTCTTTTTCTAATAAAATGCCATTGTGTCGTCACTTTTAGTGTGCGTCAATGGTTAATAATGCATTTATTATTTCTCGTGATCGGGGTACTCTTAATAAATTCTGTTTGGCATGAACTTTGGCGGCTCGGCATCATCCAAATTTCTTAATTCCCAATCATTGGTAGTTAGCTCAAAAAATCCTGAATGCGTACTTAAATCATGTGCGTAGTTCGTTATCAGCATCTCAGAATTGAAGGCCTTAAACTTGTTAGCAGATTCGATATCTGTGCTGTGGTCATCTTCACGGTCTTCAATATTCGGATAAACAATATACTCATCCATATCATGACTATGAGAAGAATTTGGATATGATTGCATTTGACGTATCAAAGAAAGATCGTCTTGATTGTTACTTCCATCGGCCATATACGTTGCATCATCTGATTCACGGCGTTCATCATGTTGCCCACTATAATTTTCCTCATTTCCAAAAATAACTGGCAATTGAAGAAAACCGCTTATATCATCGCGACCATCACGAGTACTGGTTATCACCATATCGGACACGTTTTGTTCTGCATAGATCGGTATGCTCTCGTAAACGCTGCGATTCGGTGATTGAGTAAAATTTTCACCAAGAAAGGTATCCGGAAACTGTTTTCGATATTTTTCCAATTCTTGTAGTGCTTGTTCAAATATGGTCATATCAAAATTATTCGGTAGAATAGCAAGGTGAGCAAGCATGTCCATAGACTGATGTGTATTAGCATCGCGATCTTCGTGAGCCAGATATTGTATTTGAGGCGGTGGATAGTCTAAGTTGGCAGCATTAATAATATCGCTGGTAAAAAGCGATTTATCCATGCTTTCAATAACTTCTTCGGCACGACGCTCTAATTGTTCAACAATCTTTGAACCGCTTGTCGAAGATCTTGGAGTCACCTTGTCTGTCACGCCGTTATCTATATGTTCAAGCAGACAATCTTCATCTTTGCTCATTGAATATTCTTGATTACAGTATTCCCCAGTTTCTATTCCGCGGTATAAATCAGTAATTTTTTTCGTTCCACTTGTAGATGACTTTTTAGCTTCCTTTGGTAGATCTGCCAACTTATTGATATTTGTAAAAGTGAGATCAGGAACTAAGCTACAGTCAGCTTTTATTGAGTTCACTATATTTTAAAAAAAAGATCTTACGTCCTCCACCAGGATCTTGCGGTGTACTCAAGTTGGATCGTTTAACATGATTAAATATTCCAGCCTGTGAAATGTGCGCAAGCTATCAAAAGGTTAAAGCTTGCGTCGGTGCGTATATAATTGACTGAACTTACTGTTAGACGTTGGTTCGAAAGAGAATCAATAGTAGCCAGTTTGCTAACCATAGACTTCACATCTTTCCAAGGTTTTTTCTTCGATGCATTCTTGCGTGACGAAGAAGTTTCTGTCTTATTGACGCGCTTGGTCTTGTTCGAGGAATTATTTGAATCTTTCATAGGCCGGCGCCGCGGTTTTTCGAACGGTTTGGTATATGTGATCGGTTCGTTCGATATATCTTGCAGAGGCTCGTTAAAATCATTGCTAGCCTTGGTCATACCGCTATCATCAACTTGTTCATATTCAACCTGATACTGGTCCAATAGAGAACTATCAGTTTCATCGTCCCGCTTTTCTGATTGAATTTTTAGTGGGGTAATCTCTGGTATATTTGCTATGCGATCGATTGAATTTTGAATTGGCGATAAATGCTGATTCTGCAGCAATATTTGACTGTTAACAAATTCCTTGACTCTGTGTTGTTTTATTTTGGTAACCTCCATAACTAGCAATATTTGAAAAATAAATAATGCAAACTAGCTGGCATGAATGTTGATCTTTGCAACCAAAAGTTGTTAGCGTTTATGAGTGCGTTGGTATCAATAACAGTAGATCAAGGCGTCGTTTGTGTAACATTGGTTCCATAACGAGCAAATTGTAAACAGTGGGTGAACTTGCTGTTAAAACCCCACCCTTCCATTTTTTTGGTTAATAACTAAAATTATTTTTTAACATACCTACATAGACGTAAAAATGAGAGATAAGGTAGTCAAATCACTTGCTATAATAAATATAGCACATTTAGTTAATTGTAAGTACTTATTATTGATTGATGGCGGGGATTTGGCTAACAAAGTGCGGCTCAGAAAGTATAAATAATTTTTTGCCCTAGTATCGGCAAGGAAACAAAGTTAGTCCTTTATTATGTAACATACAAAGTTTCGAGAAGTTTGCAAAATTCATTATAGACCACCAGTTCATTCAAATTATAAAGTAATGGGAAAGAAAAAAGACAAGGTGGCAAAAAAAGCTAGGAGTGCTGAAAAGGCATTAAAAGCACAGTCAAAATCAGCTTCCAAGGCAAAGAAGAAAGCGTCAAAGTTTGAAGATGAGGAAGATCAAGACCAGAATATTGACGATATTCTGGCTGAGTATGCTCGTGAACAAACCAATTATTTGGCAGTAAAAATTACACTCCTTGGAGATGGTGTTAAGCCCAAGAAGCGACTTAATGGGTCGTTGATTTCAAGTTTTTCAAACAGGAAGGAATTACTCTTATTTGGTGGAGAAGGAGTAAATAGCTTGGGCATGGCCGAGTTTTATAATGACTTGTTAGTGTACAATACTGACAGCTCATCTTGGAGGGAAGTCACTTCTCCAAACACACCGTTGCCACGTTCGGGTCATAACATGTGCGTCCATGCCTCGACTGGTATCATTGTTTTGTTTGGAGGAGAGTTTTCGTCACCAAAGCAAAACACTTTCTATCATTACGGTGATACATGGCTCCTAGATTCCAACACGAAGGAATGGTCCAAAGTCGAATCAAAAAAATCTCCGTCGCCACGTTCAGGTCATAGAATGACGAGCTGGAAGAACTATGTTTTATTGCACGGCGGATTTAGAGACCTGGCGGCATCAACAACCTACCTTGACGATCTATGGGCGTTCGACGTTACCACTTACAAATGGCAGCAGATTGAATTTCCGCCAAGCACGTTAAAGCCAGAAGCTAGAAGCGGACACAGCTTTTTACCCACGGAAGATGGTGCGGTAATATGGGGAGGTTACTCTAAAGTTAAAAATTCTCAAAAGAAGATTGTGGGAAAAGTTCATTCAGATTGTTGGCAATTGAAGCTCACGCCAGAACTGAAGACTGTGCGATGGGAGCGCAGAAGAAAGAGTGCTTGGGCTCCATCGTGAGTTTTTTTTTTTTTTTTTTGGTTTAGATGGCCATAAACTAATAAATTAGGCCACGCGTTGGATGTTCTATGGTTTATCATAAAGGCCGGGGAATTTTATTTGCTGGGGTGTACGACACTGAAGAAACTGAAGAGAGCTTGGAATCTCAATTTTACAATGATTTGTTTGCATTCCAAGTTACCTCGAACAAGTGGTTCCCATTGAGTATTCGGCCACCGCGCAAGCGACCAGCACAATCTCAAGTAGATAAGAATACTGCGCAGAAGGCGAAAACGAATGAGTTGGCGGAAAATTTATCACGAATTTTGGGAGAAGAGAAAACCGAAAAGGACGCGCCAGTTAGCGAGAGCAGCGACGATGACAGTGACGACGAACAGGAATCTGTCTCAAAAGTGGAACATCCAGTGACACTGCAGTTACCACACGCGAGGTTTAATGCATCAACAACGGTGTTGGGCGATACTTTATACATATATGGAGGTATATGGGAAAAAGGTGATAAAGAATTCAGTCTTGATTCCATGTACGCAATCGAATTAGGAAAGTTGGACGGTGTGAAAGTAATATGGGAGAACTTCAAAGAAGAGGTGGACAAGGCTGAGGCAGAGAGTGGGGAAAGCGATGATGAAATGGATGACGAGGACGAAGATGAAGATGAAGAAGAAGATGATGTGGACGAGGACGGCGACGAGCAAGAAGAAGAAGAGAATGCGGAAGTGGAAAATGCGCCGGAAGAAATTGTTGTGGATGAAACGGAAGAGTTAGCAGAAACTGCCGGGGGTATTAGTATTGCTCCAGATCCACGGCCTTATTTACCACACCCGCGGCCGTTCGAATCTTTACGTGCGTTCTACAGCCGGACGGGTAATTCGTTTATGGAGTGGGCAATATCAAATAATAAGGATGGAAGTAAGCGAGGTAAAGAGTTGAAGCGCGACGCGTTTGAGCTGGCCGAAGAGCGATGGTGGGAGAGATATGAAGAAGTTCGTGCACTGGAAGATCAGTATGAAGAAGCCGGCGGTATCGGAGAGATCGTCGAGCGTGAAGAGTCTGCAAAATCAGGGAGGGCACGACGATAGAAATTGTGCAGATGCATTGTTTAACTTGATTTATTAGAATCATTATTCGGCTTGTTGGGGTCGGTAGTGTCTTTGAAATGCTGAGAGTACTCGGACTGCAGGCCTTTGGCAGACTGCATGAGCTCGTAGAACTAGGCATGTAATGCGTAAGTATGGGTAAATAGTAGCGAGACAAAAAAACAAGACCATGATTGAGCGGTTGCCGAGCTCTCACCTGTATAACTTGTTCATCACTCATCTTTTCGAGCTTTTCCTGATCGAGCTTTGCCTCCTTCCATGAATCACCTTCAATAGTTTCGGCGTATTGTTGCCAGGTAGTCAAAAAACCAACGATATGTAGTGGGTTTTCCACGTCTCTGTGGTTCCTGAATTCGGCTTTAACATATTGGTCTCCAATGAAACGATGCTCTACCGGCAACTTGCGATGCGCCCGTAGAAGCCTTCGGTAGAGAGGCAGCGGCGGAAGCACGTTGACCTCTGGCATGGCAATGTTGGATCTCGACGTTGCTCGAGCAAACAGAACTATAGAGTGGCGCATGGCGATTGATAAGGTGATGCGTATCGTCGTTGTCTAGGACTGACACTTTCCAAAAAATTCAATTTACCAGTAAGTGTGAACCGAATTTGCCCGAGCCAGCCGGGTAACACTATAATTATACAGCAAAAAAAACTAGCGTTTACCCGGCCGCGGACTTGACTCCCTGACGTCAACAAACAATGCAAAGCGAGCTGCGCGGTTTGCCAGTTTGCGCTTACGCAGCGCCAGTCACATGGGACTTGGCGCCACGCCCGCTATCAACGGCAATGCTCTATAAGCGGTTTAGCACGTGCAGTGGTTAGATGCGCGGCGCAAACTACCCGATCTGGATTAGTGCGGACTGCCTAATCTGGGGACGCAAGTTGATCACTCGCAATCGCACGACCTTAATAATAAGACCTAAGTAAGACCTTCCCAACACGCCAGGCCCGCTTGACGAACCAGGTGGCTGTCGTGATTAGTGTTGACTGACTTCAGGTGGCATCAAAATCACCGCAGGCGCACTCGAGTGAATCTTGGGCAGATGTGGGTTCAGTTCCGGTTAAATATATATCCCTGTTTTCTTGCCATGCCTCGTTGGTTCTCGGGTTCTTGGACACTCTTGGTTGCCCAGACGCCGGCATTATTAGGTTCCACCCCTCATGGACAAATTTACAATACTTAAACCCTTCCATTTCCCTTTTTCATCAAAGTCTTTTTGTTTACTTCAAAAATCACCCTTACTCTCTTACATAAAAACGCTCTATAAACGTCCCTCTCATTATTATTACACATTCGACTTGACGCTCGTTCGCCCCCGCCTGTCCATATTTTCCGCAAAACTATGGTCAACAAGAAAAAAGACGTAACTTGTCAAGTTATTTACGATGTGCCTCCCTACCAACTTGCTTTCGCTGATGTTGTCGGTACGTATTATTCCGGATCTCAACGTTCGCTAGGTCTTGATCGTTTTTATTTAATTTAAAGTTGAGCGATGATCCGTGCCCGGCGTGAGCCGCACCGCTTTTGTAATATTTAACTAATCACAAACCCTCTAGATCAACTTCACTCCAACACCGAAACCGGCTTGACCAAGGTCGCAGCTGAAACAAATCTTCAACAATACGGCAGTAACAAGCTTAATGGCGAATCCGGAGTTTCACTTGCTAAAGTTATTGCTAGACAATGCACAAACGCCATGGGCCTTGTCTTGGTTCTCGCCATGGCCCTTTCATATGGTGTTTCGGACTACGTCGAGGGCGGTGTTATTACCGCCGTCATCGTCCTTAACATTGCTATTGGCGTCGTCCAAGAATATCGAGCAGAGCAAACAATTGACTCTTTAAGATCACTGTCTTCGCCAACAGCCACGGTGATTAGAGATGGCGTGCTTGAGCATATCCCTTCGGTTCACGTCGTGCCCGGTGACATTGTTATTGTGCAGACCGGAGACGTTGTTCCTGCAGACCTCAGACTCACCGAAACAATGAATTTTGAAACTGATGAAGCTCTTCTTACTGGAGAATCTCTACCGGTTCTCAAGGACCACAACGTGATTTTCTCTCACGAAAATCACGCCGGGGTTGGTGATCGCATCAACCTTGCCTATTCGTCATCAACTGTCACCAAAGGTCGGGCTCGTGGTGTTGCCATCTCTACAGGCATGGCTACGGAAATTGGTATGATTGCAGCTTCATTGGCTGGTAAGCAGCGTAAAAATGGTCGTTCCATGAATGCCAAAAAGTATGGCATCATGCAACCACTCAAGGGATTTGGTCTTCGATCTTGGGATGCCATTGGAAGCTTTCTCGGCCTTACTGTGGGCACACCACTTCAACGAAAACTCGCCATGCTTGCTTACTTTCTTCTTCTTTTTGCCTGCGTGCTGGCATTAATTGTTTTTGGCGTCAATAACTTTAAGGCATCTCACGAGGTCACAATCTACGCCATTTCTCTCGGCATCGCCATTATCCCTGAATCTCTTATTGCAGTCCTGACCATCACTATGGCTGTCGGAATGCGACGAATGGCTGCAAAAAAAGTGATCGTCCGCAAACTGGATGCACTTGAAGCTCTTGGCGGCGTGAGCAGTATTTGTTCTGATAAAACAGGAACTTTAACTCAAGGTAAAATGCTTACCCGAAAAGCTTGGATTCCTGGGTCTGGAATGTATTCTCTTTCCAACTCTAGTTCACCTGTCGACCCAACCTCTGGTAATATTGATCTTGCACCATATAGTGCTCCGCAGTTAAGAAATACAGAAAAAGATTCTTCAGTTCTTCACCCTATTGAGGTTTCCAAAACTGCCCAATCTATTGGCTCTTCTTCTTTTTCTGATGATGAAAAACAGAAGCTTACAAAGGTTGAAAATTTTTTGCCTCCAATTACCAAAGATCTTCAATATTTTCTCGAAGCATGCGCTCTTTGCAACCTGGCAACTGTTCGATATGATGAGGAAAAAGGGCATTGGCAAGCAGCTGGTGATCCAACCGAGGTAAACAGTTTTTGTTTATTATTATTATATATTATTTTTATGAAGTTTACTAATTTAATAGATTGCGCTGCAAGTTTTTTCGCACAGGTTTGATTACGGCAAGAAGACATTGCTTGATAGCGGATGGACGCAACTTGCAGAATATCCATTTGACTCTGAAGTCAAACGCATGTCAGTTATATTTGAAACACCACCAATCAAAATAAATGAAAGAGGCGAGGTCATTATTTTTGCTAAAGGTGCAGTCGAGCGAATCATCGATTTGTGCATTGGAGTCGGGGTCGGAAACGAATTTCAACCAATGAATAAAGAAAAACGCACCGAAATCTTATCTACCGTCAATGACCTTGCTTCTCAGGGGCTTAGAGTTCTTGCCATTGCTCGACAGAAAATCGAAAACCCCAAGTTGTCTTATCTGGATTTCCCCCGTGAGTCGGTAGAAAAGAATCTCACGTTGATTGGCCTCGCCGGTCTTTATGATCCTCCAAGAACTGAGACTAAGGATGCGGTTGCTGAGTGTGCTGCAGCTGGCATTAAAGTTCACATGCTTACTGGTGATCACCCAGGTACTGCGGAAGCTATCGCGCGTGAAGTTGGCATCATTCCTCGCTCGTCTGATACGCTGCCATCTCATGTCGCCCGAAATTTGGTAATGACTGCTACTCAATTTGATGGCCTTTCCGATGCAGAAATCGATAGTCTTGAATCGCTGCCCAGAGTCATTGCTCGGTGTGCTCCTCACACAAAAGTTCGCATGATTGAAGCTCTTCATCGACGAGGCGCGTATGCTGCCATGACTGGTGACGGTGTTAATGATTCGCCATCTCTCAAAATGGCAGATGTTGGCATTGCTATGGGAATGGGTGGTTCTGATGTCGCCAAGGCCGCGTCCGAGCTCGTACTGACAGACGATAATTTTGCCTCCATAGTCAGCGCTATTGAAGAAGGCCGGCGCATGTTTGACAATATTCAAAAGTTTGTGCTTCATTTATTAACATCCAATGTTGCCGAGGTAGTGTTGTTAGTGATTGGTCTTGCATTTAAGGATAGCACAAACCTGTCAGTTTTCCCTCTAGCACCACTTCAAATTTTGTGGATTAACATGATTACGTCGCCTGGTCCAGCGTTTGGGTTGTCTTTAGAACCAGCTGTTTCTGAAATTATGAAACGCCCGCCTCATGATACGAAAAAGGGTATTTTTTCGTTTGAGATCATTGTCGACACGTTTGTTTATGGTCTTTTAATGGGAGCTTGTCTTTTAATGTCATTTACAGTTATTGTCTATGGCCATGGAGGTGGAGAACTTGGATACGATTGCAATTCATCTTATAACGATTCATGTGATGTCGTATTCCGAGCACGAGCCGCCATATTTGCTCAACTGACTTGGCTTATTCTTGTGTCTGCGTGGGAGTTCAAGCACCTTCGTCGGTCCATGTTTAATCTTGACAAGTCACACAAGTCCAAAATTTCGTTTTTCAAGGACATGTACGGTAATAAGTTTTTGTTTTACTCCGTCGTGATTGGTGCAATTTCTGTTTTTCCCGTCATTTTCATTCCCAAACTTAACACTAACGTGTTCAAGATGAAGAGCATCACTTGGGAATGGTCTTTACTTTTCGCCGTGCTTGCCATTTATGTTTCCGGTGTTGAGCTTTGGAAATTTATCAAGCGTAGAACTGGATGGTTTCGGCAAACTCTTGCAGAATTGGATCCAGTTATTGAGGCCAGTCAAGCTCAAGATGTTTAAATGTTTAATTTGTTGTTTGCATTTTTTTTTTTTTTTAAAGTTTTCATGGATATTCGGTACTTTTGTTTATGAATGAGTTTATTATTTGAGATTTTAGAGTTATTTGGGATAGAACATTGGTATACATCGACTGTTAAGCTTACAACAATAAACTATATTAAAGAATACTTTCAAAGTATTATTTCATTCAAGCCTTGAGAATCTCTTCAACGCGCTTAACTCCAGCGAGTAACCTCTCCTCCGCCAATCTTCCTCCAATAAGTTGAAGGTTGACTGGTAATCCATGCATAGTTTCAGGGTTATACAATGGCCAATTGGTTGCGTCCCAATCATTTCTGGGTACGTATGCTTTTTGTTCATCATTCAGTTCGTCCACTGCCTTGTCGACATTGGAAACCGGGAACACGGCAGCCGAATAATCCAATCCGTTCCATACTCGCGTGTATCCAACCCAATTTGTCTTTTCGCATGGCACGGAGGTATGCGGGCATCCGGGGGCAAGGATAAAGTCGATTGGCTCGCCGTTACTCGTGAGCTTCCTTGACGCGTTCCATTTGTCAAGATACTTCTTTTGCAATTCTCGCTTGAGTACCATGTTATGCCAGTATTCTGGAATCGAAATCGGAGGAGATCGGTTCACCATTCTTTCCACGTATGGCATAAACGGTTCACCTAACTTATTAACATCGCTCTTAACATCTTCACCACCATCAGCTTCGTAAAACTTGTTTAAAATCGGTACAAGTTCTTGATGCAAATCTGGTGCCGACCATTCTACAATTTCATGACCTGCAGCACGAAGTTTCTCAACCGCTTCGTTCAACGTGCGTTCGATCGGTGGATGAACACGAACAACGCCGTCATCTTTCATGACACCAAAAATTAGTTTAGGCTTAGAAATTATGGCGTCGTATTGTTCTTGCCTCCATGGGATGGGAATACATTTTGGGTCAAGAGTCCATGGCTCAGCTTCAATAACTGATTTCGTGATGGAGATTAGTGAATCGAGATTACGAGTCATGGGACCAATAACTGAGGGAACGTGTTCTTGACCATCAATAGTAACAGGCACACCTTCATATGGAATTCTCCACGCCTTAAAATAATTGTTAGCTAAGTTGGAAAAAAAAAAAATTTAAATAAATAAAAAACCATTAAATTAATAGACTCACCGACGGTCGAAGTCCGTATCCACCTCCCATAATTTGTGGTATCCGAACAGATCCGCCAAGGTCAGTCCCCCAACCCATAATTGATCCCTTCAATTGCAGCAGCGCACCTTCACCACCAGTTGAACCACCTGGCGTGAAATCTCGCCGCCGAGGGTTAACGGTAAGCCCCCATAACGGATTATGAGTCTCACACCACATGATACTCTGAGGCAAATTTGACTTGGCAATCACGACAGCACCTTCCTTTTCAAAAATGGTAACCAGCACTGCTTCGTTTGACTTGTCCGTGACTGGATTGTTCGCTCGTCCAACGTAACCCAATGTGGTATCAACTCCGTGCACGTTGAATTGGTCCTTTAAAGTAATCGGCACGCCATGATACTTGCCTACAGTTTTGCCAGAAGAAGCATAATATTCATCCAATTTCTTTGCTCTGGCAAGAGCTTGTTCAAAAACCACTTCAGAAAGACAATTGGTAAGTTGGTGCGCCACTGTTGCCCGTTTAATGTACGCGCTGATAACGTCAGAAGCAGAATACTTGCCATCGGCAATGGAAGCCGCGAGCGTGTCAATGTCGTCAATTTCAGTAATCTCTTTTTCCTTAGCAGAAAGTAATAAGTCGGCACCGCCATTGTCAATAAAATCAATAACGTTCAATTGCTCGGCTGGTGGGAGCTTATCTTCCGGTAACTTATAAGGAGCAAGAAGAACTTCACGGTCCGCTCTCTTTTGAGCAACGACTTCTTGCCAAGTTGTCATTCTGCTCTATGTCTAAAATATATTTAGTAATGCAATAAGTTTAGTTTTAAAGAAAAATGCAATTGTCCTCTATGTTGGTACAATAAGAAACTGAACAAGTAAGAACAAGTTAAGATTGATAAACAGATCCCCGGCGGAGAAAAAATTAAAATCCAAACTTTAAATTATGATGATTACCACGGGAAAGCTGTTAAGCATTACCGATTACCGATAAGACCAAAATGACAATATCGTCCAGCGACCGTATAACAACGTTGCAGAATTCATATTTAGTTTGATTATCAGATTTACCATATAATCGATCCACAAGGACAAAACCTGAATTTTAACATTATTTTTTATGGCGCACGTTTAAAAATCATGTTCATCATTTTTAATGACAAATAGTTAGTTATAAGACACAATAATGAATTCTACCAATTAAAGAATATTTATTTACACAATTTCATTTTCAACCATATCCCCAAAAAGAAAAAAACCAAAGACTACAGCAGATCACAGAACAATTTTTAAATCTAAATTTTTTTTTTCTTAAATCCGGTACAAAACAAAAACTCAAACTGAAATTCACAACCTGACTTGCTTTTCATCAACTGAACGGTTGTTATTGAAAGCGTTGTTATTAGGCGGAACTGAATCAGTTTCATCATTGGAAGAACTGGGAAAGTCAAGAGCTTCGATCTCAAACGCTTCAACTGCAAGGAAACTGTCATTTTCATCAGAAATGAGAAGGTTAAGAATGAGGGCGATGAAACCACCAAGCGCAAAACCGGTTTCCATAATCAAAGTGATTGCGTCGAAAAATCCGGCAAGAGCGTGATTAGTGCCGCTGTACGTAAAGAAATAACTGAACCAATCCGGCACAAGAATTGAGCCGACACCGACGGACAGTGCAGCAGTGAGAACAAATCTGTTGCGCCGGTTCCAATGAACAGCAGACATAATTCGCAAGCCAGAAACACATACTGCACAGAAGAGAAACGTGGTCATGCCACCAAGCACTGACGCTGGTATGGCGACAAGAGCGGCTGCAAATTTGGAGAAGATACCCATGATGATGAGGAAAAAGCAACAAAAATATCCCACTGTTCTGTTCGCGCATTTGGTTAGCGAAATTACGCCATTGTTCTGGGAAAACGTAGACATTGGTGTCATGGTCATGAGACCGGCAAGCATTCCGTTGAGACCATCTGCCAAAACACCACCTTGAATGCGCGAATCATAAGTTTTACCCTCGACTTCAATACGGGAGACATCACATGTGGCAGTAATATCGCCGATGGACTCCATCATTAATGTGAAATACACGGCTAGCATGGGCAGCACCATGGGACCATAAAGACGAAGCTTAAAAGTATGAGTCCAGATAAATGTAGCCACGGGGGCAACATCGATGGTTGATCTGTCAAAGTATCCACAGGCTGCGGCTATAATGCAGCCGACAATAAGACCGACAATGACGGCACACGACTGCATGATTGGAGAACCCCATTTTTCGCAAATAATGATTGTGACAAATACAGAGAATCCAAGACCGATGAATTGAGCTGAACCCCATGACAAAGCGTGCGGCGAGTCGATGGTCGGGCATAGTGCATAAAGTCCAGTTTCTGGTCGGGACATGCAACTTCCAGTACCACCAGCCCAGTTTTGAAATCCGGTTTCAATTAGATGTAATCCAATTAAAAGTACGGTTGGACCAGTTACCATTGGTGGGAAAACCTTTTGAAGAATGCGTGGAGGAGTAAATGAAAGCAAAATTTCAAACAATGAACAGATGCAAGCGGTGGCAATGAGCGCGCCGTATCCATCAGGACATGGAAGCTTAGTGCCATCTTCTGCCAGGGGACAAAATCCGTTGGAATACATCTGAGAGAAGGCACCAGTGGCTACAGGAATGATTGCGAACGACGTGCCAACAACGGAGACAAGCCCAGTGCCAATGTAGTATGGGGTCTTGTAAATTTGAAAGCGAGTGATTTGAATTATGGACAGAATACCACAACATATGAGAGAAGCAGAGACAAGGTATTGCTGACCTGCAGTATCAAGATTTGCACCGGCAGAACCAGCAAGAATGAGTGGAGGAGAAATAATACCAGCTAGCATTGCTAGTGAATGTTGGAAGCCAAGGATGAACGCCAAAAGAGTAGGCATTTTGTCATTGAGCCCGAAAAAAGGACCCGGTTTTTGTTTTCGGGAAAGGAAAGGTATGCGAGGAGTGAAAAGGTAAAGATAGTCATAGTCACCAAGCCAACCTTCTTTAGTGAGCAGACGATGTTTAATGCTAGACACTAAAGACGGCTGTGATCTTTGGTCAACTGGTTGTACTATGACACTGTCTTCTGAGTCGGTCATATTGAAGCAATAACTCTGTACGATGGTATAGTAACGAATAAAAAGGTGGACATTTGCTTCATTTTTATGGTGATTCCGAATGCTTGACCTGGTATAGCTGTCGAACATAAAAAATTAAGGTTTGCGCATATGCCAGATACAAGAGACTTTTGCGTTATCGTCCAATTGAACTTCTCGATAACATGGCGCAGATGTCTACGCCCTTATTCTTATATTGAACCATATAAGTCTACTTCCCAAAAAAAAAATAAAATAAAATTATACTAACATCGAGCACAAAAAAACATAAAACATGCAAAAATTTGTAAATACTTGCAGGACAACTCCGAAACAGTTTAACTTCAAGCCACCACGTAGATGGCTTTTCATTACAGAAGCGCCACACTGAAATTTGGTCATACATGGTAATGGTCCGTGCGCGCCACGCGCTAACCTCTATGTAGCAATCCTGTGGTTCATGATAACAGAAATTCGAAAAATCGGAGCTGCCCGAATATGACCCTTTCTATAGGAAATAATAGAGTTTCTCAAGTCGATGAAGGAAAAATTTGATACTCTTGAACTCAAATTCCATTCAGGCTGTCATCCAAAGTATGTTACAACGAATTTCAGTTATACTTCGGGCAGTTGAAAAATCCAAACTACACCGATGTAAAAAATTTTTTGAAGATTCTTAAATCTGGGTAAGGGTCCTATCCCTTGATAACTGTACGATCAGGGTAAAAATTCCCACACTTTCTACCACCCAGAAACATGTATACTGGGGCCGTCATCATGATGGCGAATACAATTAATAATACATGCCGGACGGTCATAGTTAACGATGTTGATGATTTAAATATTGATAAATTATTAACATTAATCGAATCATCGTCAAGTTCAGATTTAATCGTCATTGTAGTTTTGGTAATCAATTCGGGCAAGCATTGGATCGAGCAATATTCAAACATTCAAATTCTGTATTTTCAATTTAATCATTTCCAAAATAATTATTATTATTATTATTATTATTATCATTATTCTGACTATAGGTGTGCGATAATGCGATCATGATACGTAAGTCTTGCAAGGCTTGAAAAATTAATATGTATAATTCCTGTATTGGGCTCAGAATTTTTTCCAGCCAACTTCACCGACGGCCGCCCGCTAAATTTCGACAAAATAAAATTTGAAATATCTAATTCAAAGTTAGAAATTAATTCTAGTATTAGTACTATTACTATGAATATTAAGCATGTCGAAAATGCCGCAGCCGAAGCTGTCGTATTAAATCAATCTACAGAAATCGACCAAGATTTGTTACATGCCGTTATTTCATCCATCACGGCAAACCGTCATCTGCTTTCTAATTTTGGTTTGCACTTTTTTTTTTTTAAATTTTACATTACGGAAAAGATATTAATTAGTTAATAGAAACTAAAATACTTTATAACGTTTCACCTTCACTATCAAGTCTTTGTCAGTTGCTTTCTCGCCCGATAAAGTCAGACGAGCTGGATGCGCTGAACCACGACACTCAAGAAGCTATTTCAGAATTTTGGTTGTCAGACTTTGCTATTTAAGACAAATGTTGTATTAGGCTTGTAGCAGCTTTTATATCACATATTTGCTATCAATTATATTCAGTACAATATCCATTAATTACATTGTACGTCTGTTCCCAAAATAGGAAAAAACATCCATTCCCTTTCGATTTATGTAGGACAATTAGAGTTTATGGCATATGACCCTTCCCCCTGAAATTCATCGCCGCGGGGTGCCGAACGGGGCCGGTGATTTCTGAGTTAATCTTGAATTGAATCATGTAGTTTCCACGTGACAGAATTATTATGTCAATCAACTTCTGAGCTAATAATGATAGATACCACATAAGTAAACTATTCACGAAATTTATATTAGACTCATTATGTCTTCTTCCGTTTTGCATAGCGATACACAGGTCGCCCTTCGTCGTCGTATTCATTATCAATCACCTGCATTTCTTGCCCGTCTGCGCTCGTGTGAAACTTAATATTAATTCGCGGCGTGTAGTTCTGCATCTCCAAAACCTCGTCTGCAACTTCACCAGGCTTCTCATGGGGACGCACAAACTGCATACCGTTCTGTACCCTCATGGCAACGTTTTGGTCGTTGGCTGTAACACCGACGCCATCCGTATCCGGTAACCTGGACAATTTGGGTAAAATTTTCTCCTCGTCTAACTTTTTAGCTATGATGTCCTTTAATTCTAACTTTTTCATGCGCGGTAATGGTCTAATTGGACTATTGATTAAAGTAAATCACATCGTTTCATCACTAGCGAGCTCAGTTTTGACATCAATACATCATTATTCGCGTAAAATATGCAATCGATCAATTTCACGCGTATAAATACTTCACAATTTGCGTTTACAGACCAAAGTAAACCAAAAATATCACCGGTCACATCCACCACATCGAGCAGCTGAAAATTATCCATTACCAATGTCAGCTGATAGAGGTTTAAATCAAACTCCAAATTAGATAAATACAGTGTCGATAACAGATGAAAGCGCCATTTGACTCCGCCCGTGAGTGGTACAGAATCCAAATAAACAGAGTTGAGCTTCAGCTTCTGCAACCGCATTAAATGGTCTATAATAATAAAGCGGACATCCGAGAACCGGTGATATAATCCGACAACCGAACACTTTACCACTTTTCTGAGGTTTTCAGGTCTTCTAATATTCTTAAAAACCCAATCGCTCATATTATTATACTCATGGCTGCACAATAAGCTGCACGCTTTTGCAGTTCTCACAACACTTCCTAACTTTTGCAAAGTAATCTTTAAATTTTACAATTCTGCTATTTTCCAGAATATCTATGATTATTCGAATATCTGTGACGCGAGTGCTGATCTCTTGATTCATTCTTACTGTCTTTAGAAACATGTCAATTGTAACGCCAGATCTACAAATCTCTGCGGACAACAATGACAGCGCCTTGGATTGTTAAAACAATTTTAACTTTCAAGCCAATAAAATTACTTTACTCTCGTTCCGTATCACGAAATTTCTTGCAAGTCCTAACAAACCGAGCAGCATGACGACCAGGCTTATGAAACAATATGTATTTAGTGATCTTCTGTAAAATTTCATTCGGCATTATTTCGAAATAGTTTTGGCCGTTTAAAGGCGCAATCAAACTCCGGATCAAATCGAACTTCTTGTCATACAGCACAGGGCAAAACTTTCCAATTATTCGATCCATGGTATTCTCATATGCCCACCTCAGCTTGAAACATGAGCCGTAAAAACTTAAGCTCGTCAGATAGCTTGAACCAAGGATCTACAGAAAATGTGGGTATCGCCGTATTTCTTGAATAATCCTCAATTTTGTTATATGCGATTGGACCTGGTCAAGAGGATCGCTGATTACTTGGCTATTATATGTAATCATGGATGTCTTCGTGATTGCACGTTAAAATTTCCGCGTGGCAAAATGAAATTCTGACCATGAAAACGCTGACGCAGTCATACAAATTTTTGTAACTTGTATTTTGCCATTTTTCAGTAACAATGTTGTAAATAGTATATATGAAGCCAATGAACTACTAAATTGTAACTTATTCACGGCCGACAACATTAAACAGTCTGACCAAGTCTTTCTTTTAAACAATAATAGTAGCGCAAGAAACTATACTATTGTGCAGGTCTTCGCAGTCCATTATCGATCCAGCAGATTGATGACCAAATAATTTATCTTTATTAAATTATAACTTACCACACTTAAGCAATATAAATTATATACAAATAACTTCCATAGTCATACCAATTTCTATAACTTTTTCATACTCAAAACTAATGTCTCAATCAGAACTCTAGAAATTGGAAGCAACATTGCGCCGCAATTGCAATAGATATTGCAATAGATAATTGAAGCGCATCGCGTTGTTTCCTTCACATGTAGTATTAAATCTTAGAATACGCTCAGAAAAAGAATATCACATTTAATGCAATAAAACTTCTGATCAATTAAAACTTCTCTCCATACAAACCCAAGTCAAATTTTCTAAGATGTGCCCATTTATTTATTCTCATACAATACGATGATACAATATCATGATACAACCACATGTATCCAAGCTTGGTGACTGCATTTGGTTCAAAAGATTCAAAAGTACAAATTTTAACTCAGGCCGTTTAGTACATATTGTTTTTCGCTCTAGTCAGCATTGTAGCCGCTCATAGTTCGATGATCTGTAAGTTTAATGGAACTAAGTGGCAACAAATTTTAAAAGCTGGTAATTACGCGGAGTTATATTTATCTCCGCGTTATTTCCTCGGAAAGCGCGTACACCGATCTAAACAAAACATGCTATACGGCGTTGGCCATCTTTTTTATTTTGGATATACTATGTATAAAGAGAAAATCAGCTTTCGTTAACAACCATTGCGGAATTTTTGTCAGCTTGGAGTTTAAATGCGGAAATATATGGCAAATATCATCAATCCGTACAACTTTTCGGTTATATCGCAATTTTCTTACATTGCTGACGCATGACTTTCAAATATAAATAACAAGGCCGTTACTCAAGACCTGAATTCGAATGTTCAATTAATCTATTATATATAAATACACCTATTCGACAAAGTCGTGTTTATTATTATAATTTAGCAAAAAATGACAAGCCAAACTGCAATTGTGTTCAATGATCTTGCGACTGCTCTTAAAAAACAGAGCCTTCCCATCTTGGAACCAGGCAAAAATCAAATATTGATCAAGGTTACCGCTGCTGGTCGTAAGTATAGAGGCTATATATAATTTTGTGCCAACGAATTGGAATATTTTAAGCTGACAATACAAAAGTTAACCCTTTGGATCAGAAAATTAGAGATGCGCCAATATTGTTGTTTGTTTCAAAGTTGCCAGCTGTTCTTAGTTGTGATGTTGCAGGTATCGTGGTGAAGGCAGGCGAAAATGCCACGAGATTTCCTATCGGAACGCATATCTTTGGACAATCTGTAAGGGGCCTTTCGGCAGGCGGTGGCCTTCAAGAATATACGATCTTTGATGAAAGATATGCTTCCATTGTGCCTGCGGATACCAGTGATCTTGATGCTACGTTATTACCAACCAACGTGACAACTTCTGCTTATAGCTTGTTTTCCGCTCATGGACTCAACATTCCTTTTCCGGGTACTCCTGAATCGCAAAATTTTGATTACAAGTCCCAAAAAATTGTCATCATTGGCGGTGGCACAAATACGGGCAAGCTTGCAATTCAATTAGCGCGCATTGCGGGAATTGGAACGATTGTGGTCACCGCGTCAGTACCAGGAAATGATGACTTAAAGCAATACGGAGCCACTCATGTGATTGACCGTCAGGCATCTAATGTTGAAACTCAGGTTCGCGACATTGTGGGCGATGACTTGGTTTACGTATACGATACATTCAACACTGACCTATCATTGGCAGTTTCGGTACTTTCAAATTCCAAAAAGGGAACGGTTGCCCGAATTGTTCCGGGTCCGCCTGTTGATCCGGAAGCAGTTGCCACAGTTAAAAAGGCAGGATTTGAAGAAAAGCAAGTGTTTGGATTCGCGAATGCCATTCCAGAGTTTGGAAAACTTCTTTTTGAAACCTTACCGCGGTGGGTGGAGAATGGTGACTTGAAACCATTGCCTTACAATATAATTGAAGGCTTAGACGCCGAAAAAATTAATGCCGCATTAGATGGTTACAAGTCTGGTAATTACAATAAGTGGCAAGTTCGATTGTAGGTATAATGGAATGTATTTGTGTTATTGTTTTTGAAATAATTTGATCAACATTAAGGCTAGAAAGGAAAAAAAGAATTATGTAAATTCCAATTATCACTAGTTATGTTATAATATGTAAAAGAATGTCAAACTTTTGCTATACTTTTTAAAGCATAAGGTAGAGGTGTGCGGTACGGTGATGTCGTTGTTTACAATGTAGTTAAGTGGGCCAATAATTTATTTAATTTAATTAATATTCTATTGATGAGCAATATTAAGACAGAAACACGAGAACGCCCAATATATATTTACCCACTAACCATCAGCCCTGGCTTTTGCTGCTTTTGCAACTTGCACGCTTCGATCAAAGTACAGGTTTGGATGCGTAATGGCTTCATCCTTCAATACCGAACCTTTTTCCCCAATGGGTGCATACTTCGCATGCGTATACTCGAATACTTTTGTACACGCCACATGATAATGCTTATTCTTTACGTCTTCCTTCACTTGTCTCAAAATACTATTGTCATGCACTCCCATGGAACCTAACGCGGCAACCAAATTGTCTTCAGAAAAATGACGATACGGACAACCGTGCAAGTCACCTGGGCCGGGTGGATTGCCGCCGATGATTTGAACACAGTTATGTGGCCGATAATTTTTTCGACTACCTTCCAGGCCATAGTTATGTCGCACATTATATCGATACTCTTTTGAGAATTTTTCATCCGTAATTTCTGAAAAACTTTGCCGCCAAAAGATTAATGCTTCCTCCACAGACAGGCCGATTCCTTTTAAGAATAAGCCATACTGTTGACGACCATAATATCGCAAGTGATGATCTCGTCGCAGGCCCTTATGAAGTTGTTGCATGCAAAGTGGGAAATGGGATACCAACGAGTCAACCTGGACAGCCTTGACGGTCTCACCCAGAACTGACATGGCCTCATCCGAACTAAAATATTCTGGTGCCACGAATCCTCTTGAAATATGATTTAAAATTGGCACCAGCCGGTCGTCTTCATCAAGGCGGGGAAGTGCACGAGCTGTTAGTTCTAATGCTTTACTTAACCGGCTTGAAAATTCAGCAAGGACTAATGATATTTGTTGCGAAACAGGCACGTATGCGTCTCCATGTTTTAAAAAAACTCGTCGGTCCGCTACGAGTTCAGGAACACGTTCGAACGGTACTTTAAAATATGACTCGTGGTCTGAACTTGTCGTGGAAACTACCAATTCATCCCTAAGTGAAAATTTCTCTTCTTCAGAAACTTGAGTCCAGCCAAAACTATAATGTGATATGAGATTTTGCCATTCGGCTGGTTCCGCGTTGGCATATCTGATCCTGAACAAAACCGATTCCGCCTTGACAAATCTACTTCGTAATTCATCGCTGAATAAAAAAAAATAATAAATAATGTTAATTAAAAAAAAATATGTCGAAAGGCAAAATTGAGCAATTGTCACTTACGAACGACAAAATGCTAATCTCAGAATGAAATGTGAATAATGATCTTTTCTTCGTTCCCCATCCAAAATAGAACTTTTAGCAGATGGTGAATTCGGCGACAGAGATAAGTATTTGTCAATAATTGGCTTAACTACAGCTTCTAAAGCCTTGGGCGCTTTGTTCCTCGATAAGCAATTCTCAATTTCACCGAGTACTATAAAATAACGCGTCAGAATTTGCCATGAAACTCATGACACATATAACTTTACCTCTTAGTCTATCCAAAGCCCAAATCTCAAATTCATCTAACGTAATTTCTTGTAATGGTGGAACTGTATATAAACTCAATCGTTCCGGATAATCCTGATCGCGAACAACTTCCTTGCCAAAGTTTGTCCGCTCCAACGCGCGTTTCTTTGGTGCTCTAAACATTATTTTTGCTTCTTCTTTCAGCTTTCTTAATTTTTTTCTGTATATATTTCCGAAAGTCTTTAAAAAATCGTTGTGCTCAATCCAATTGACTCGAATTTCTAGCGTGTGAAGATTGCAAGCCAGGGGATTTTCTTAAAAACGCGACAACGCGTTTTTTAATTTGAGCAACCGTAAATAAGAAAATAGCTCGCGTAGAAGTACAAGCCCCATACACCGCCGCATGGGTGTCGAAATCTTGTTCATTAATTGAAATTAAAGGATGGTCAATATCATCTCTCATTTTAACACACCCTCCCCCCAAAAAAAAAAAAATAATATATATATCACATGGCGATTGACGAAATAGCACAAGGTGCTATTTCTGCTCCTCCTGATTTTGGGGGTTTAACTACGGTGGTTGATGCAGCTCAATTAAAAGCAGCCGGTGGTGGTGGAATTGCCGGAATTTTAGCATCCAATCCATATTTTTCAGCAGTACGTCAAGCAATTGAGCAGGAAAAAAAAAAAAAAACTCATGATGAAAAGGATAAACTGACAGATTTTAATAGGGATTTGGACTTATGGGACTTGGCGTCGGTCTTGCTGTGGCACGGCAAGCGGTTACGAGAGGATCGACCTTGCTGTACAAGCAACTTCTGGTCGACCTTGAAATTCCGTCGAAGGATAAATCATACAGTTGGTTTTTAGATTGGATGGCGAGAGAATCAGTCACGACAGGCAAAACTAATTTAGTGCCTGATCAAGTCACGGAAGGACTACGACGGAAAGGAAGAATCCATGACTGGTTTATTCGGTTGCGAAATAGATATGCGTCTTCGCATCATTTAAGTGTGCAAACCACGTACAAGCAACATGATAATGGGTCAGTAACGGCAAATTTTAGTTTAGTACCCGGTCCGGGCAAACATATTTTGAGATACAAGGGCACATTTATTCAAGTCAACAGGGAGCGATCAGCCAGGTTGATGGATTTAACTTCAGGCACGCCGTTTGAAACAATAACGTTAACCACGTTATATAGGGACCGGGATATTTTCAAGGAGTTGCTTGAAGAGGCGAACAACATGGCCATGAAAAAACAAGAAGGCAAAACTGTGATTTACACGTCATGGGGACCAGAATGGAGACCATTCGGGCAACCAAGGCGGAAAAGATCGTTAGACAGTGTTATCCTTGATGAAGGCGTACAAGAACGAATATGGAGCGATGTTAAAGATTTCTTGTTCAGCGGGAAATGGTATGCAGACAGGGGAATCCCGTATCGCAGAGGATACTTGCTTTACGGGCCGCCGGGCAGTGGTAAGAGTAGTTACATTCAAGCATTGGCGGGAGCATTAGATTATAATATTTGCATCTTAAACTTGTCAGAGCAAAACTTGACCGATGACAGGTTAAATCATTTAATGAATCATATTCCGGATCGCAGTATCTTGTTATTGGAAGACATTGATGCCGCGTTTAATAAGCGCGAACAATCAGACGAATCGGGATATCAATTATCCGGCGTGACATTTTCAGGGCTGCTTAACTCATTAGACGGCGTGACTTCATCAGAGGAACGAATAATTTTCATGACCACAAATCACCCAGAACGACTTGACCCGGCATTGATCCGTCCCGGAAGGATTGACGTTCGAGAATTGATTGACAATGCGTCATCATATCAAATCAAGAAAATGTTTTTGCGATTTTATGAGGGAGAACATAAAGCTTGTGACCGGTTTGCAAACGCGGTACATGAATTGCATGTTCCTGTCAGTACGGCCCAATTGCAAGGATTGTTTGTGTATAATAAATCTTTACCTGAAAAAGCGATAGAAATGGTACCGTTGCTAAAAAGTTCATAACTCAACTTCATTAAAATTAAAATAACATTTCTTTTTGTATATATAAGAATCATATTACGTGTTGTCATTGTACAACTACAAAAATAGACAGGTGGTTGCTTGCAAAACAAGAAAATAAATATTTACTTATTTAGACGTACTGTTGTAACCTATGTCAGATGGCGGCAAAATGTAAAAAAAAATAGTATTCACATACCTGACTGAGCCATCTAATACCCTCACCGTATCCTTGTCTCATAACAACGGAGCTGTTTTTATTAGACACATTACAAGCCCAAAAAATTTGACATGTAATACATACCACATATAAACCTCAATAGGTCTAATATTCTCCAACGGCACTTTACCCTTTCCGGTAGTTTGATATAGTCCAAGTGATAATCTAAGTTCTTCTTCTGAAACCGCACCAGAAGCGTCAATCTTGTTACCAAGAATCAAAAATGGTACTTTTGAAAGTTCTTCAATGGCAAGCAAGGCATCGAGTTCGGCCTTGCTCTCGGCTAATCGATCAACATCGGCTGCATCAACCAAAAAAACAATGCCGTTGACTTCGGGGAAGTAATCCTTCCACAGGCGTCGAGCTAATAATATGTTAAATTATCAAAAAGAATAGTTACCGATAATTAATGCAAAAAAAAAAAAAAAACAAACAAACAAACCGTCGGAAAATCATACCTTGCTGATGTCCGCCAAGATCAAATGTGGTGAACTTGACATTGCCAATGGCAAGTTCTTCGGATGCTGTCAAAAGAGGTCAGCCATAAGAAGAAAAAGCTAGCCATATTGTTAACATACTTGGATGAAGTGTAGGCTGAAGCGTAGCTAATCTGTCATTCTATAATTAAAAAATTAGTACATTCTCGGCCGACCAACCAAGACTAAGAATTGTTTTACAAAAAAATATGTACTTTAAGCATGTGCAGCAATGTGGTCTTGCCCGCATTATCAAGACCGAGAAACAGTAATTTTGCGTGCTTGTTGAGCAAACCTAACGATGATAATACGTCGTAGACTGTTTAATCGCATCATTTGTTAATCGTCCAAAACTCGCTTCCATAGCTTAACAAAAAACATACACCAATTAAGAATAAACATTGCGAATATCAATCTTATTGCAATCGCTAAATGTTAGTCCCCTTGTTAAACTTTGTAGTAAGCCAACGCGCAAATTAAAACTCACCTATCCTAATTCCAGCGGGTTTGAAGCGGCAGATTGTATTGATTGGATTGTCGGCCGTGAATATATAGTTCTTCCCAGATCGTTGTGCTCCTTTTGCTATCGTGTCGTTCGTTCGTAGTGGACAAAAAAATGATACTGCGCGTGCTGGCAGATATGGCATAAATGACAAGCACAACCAACAAAGGCATAACCGTCGCACGGTAAATTTCAAGATTTTTCACACCAAAAAAAAAATTGCAAAAAAAAAAAGCCCCATACAATTTTGTAACAATCTTTAAAGGAATTCGTCAAACAGTTTCGCCGATTGAGATCTAACTTTTTGACTTCTGTTCATTTTGGATAGTCAAGGAAGTCATTGTTAGACAATTGCATTAAAAAAGATCGTTCAGAATGGCTCCTCACGTCCGTCCTGAAAATGTGCTCAAGGTACGACAAAATTTATAATTCCGTTTTTAGAAGCATCATTTTTTTTACTTGCTTCTGGGACGATCTTAACGAACGATGTTTTTTTTTTTTTTTTTTTTTTTTTTTGAATGGAAGAATTGGAATTAATATTGTTTTTAGCGAGCTGAAGAGCTTTTGGCTGTTGACCAGTCGGCCGATGCATTGAACATGCTGCGGGAGATTATCACTTCCAAGCGCACACGCAGCACTGCCATCACGTCTTTGGAACCAATGATGAACTTGTTTGTCGAACTTTGCGTTCAACTTCGCAAGGGCAAGCTTGCCAAAGAAGGATTGTATACTTACAAAAATATTGCTCAAAACACGTCGGTTGGTTCGATCGAGGTCGTGTTTAAAAAATTTATCGACCTGTCAAAAGCAAAAGTTACCGAAGCTCAGGCGCAAGCCGAAAAGATCACCCTCGATCAGATTGAAGATTTGGAAGCCACGGAAACGCCGGAATCGATTTTGTTGTCTACCGTGTCAACTGAACAATCAAAGGATCGCACCGACCGTGCCGTTGTTACGCCGTGGTTGAAGTTTTTATGGGAATCTTACCGTACCGTATTGGAAATCTTGCGCAACAATGCCAAGCTCGAGATTATGTACCAGACCGTGGCTGCACAGGCTTTCCAGTTTTGCTTGAAGTACAGCCGCAAGACCGAGTTTCGCCGGTTGTGTGAACTGTTGCGCAATCACTTGCAATCCGCAGCTAAGAATTCGTCACAAGTTCATGCCATTAACTTGAACGATCCAGACACGCTTCAAAGACATCTTGATACACGTTTTGCTCAGCTTAACGCCGCCGTGGAACTTGAACTGTGGCAGGAGGCGTTTAGATCAGTGGAAGATATTCATACGTTGCTGACCATCTCCAAGCGTCCTGCCAAGCTTGCCATGATGGCCAACTATTATGAGAAATTGACCAAGATTTTCCTTGTGTCTGATAATTATCTTTTCCATGCTGCTGCGACGAGCAGGTACTACAACATTCGGTTTCAGGCTAAAAACCTTAAGGAAGAAGACTTTACCAGAGCTGCGTCGTTGGTTTTATTGTCAGCATTGTCAATCCCGGTCATTAATACATCGAGATTCCGTACGTTTGAAGTTGACGAATCCAAGCACAAAAATTCAAGGCTTTCGAGTCTTTTGGGCATGACCAGGGCTCCAAGCCGTGCTAGTTTGATTAAAGATGTATTGTCCCGCGGAATCCTTTCCCGTGTGAGCCCTGAGATTAGAGATTTGTACAATATTTTGGAAGTTGACTTCCATCCGCTTAGTATTTGCAAAAAAGTATCACCAATTATTTTACAGATTGCAAACGATCCTGAACTTGCTCGATATATTCAGCCTCTTCATCAGGTCATTTTAACCCGTTTGTTTCAGCAATTGTCACAAGTTTATGACGTGGTTAAGTTTGACTTTGTGCTTAAGCTTGTCAACTTTCCGGCACCTTTTGAAATTTCGTCAACCGAGGTTGAAAAGTTTATTATGAACGGTTGCAAGAAGGGCGAATTGTTTATTCAAGTTGACCATGCTGGTGATTCAATCACGTTTGAATCTGACGTTTATGCTTCGTCCAAGGCCGCAGCAGCTGATGGTGGCGTGATACAATTACAACCGACGCCGTCTGACATTGTCCGAACCGAGCTTTCCCGGCTGAGCAAGACGTTGTTTGCCACGATTAATGTTGTTGACCACGAATATGTTGAAGCACGCAAGGCGGCCAAGAACATTGCGATCGAGCGTGCGATCGTGGGTGCTGAGAACGAACACAAGGCCGCGCTCGCACGACGACATGTGCTTGAAGAGCGTGCCAAGAAGGCAGAAACGATTTTGCATCAACGTGAGGAAGATGAATCAAAGAAGCGGGCACTTCGTCAACAACAAGAACAGATTGCGGAACAAAAGAGGCTTACCGAAGAATTGCGAAAGCGTGAGATTGATCGGATTAGACGTGAGCAAGAAGCAATTAAAGAGCAAGAAAAACGTAAGTTGGCAGATGAGATTATTTCTAAGGGCATTAAGCTTGACAAGGAGAGTATCGAGACCATGGACACGCAAAAATTGCGTGAAGTGCAGATTGAGCAAACGGAGAAAAAAACGAAGGACGTGGCAGATCGATTACGGGCTACGTCCAAGCGGATCGATCATTTGGAGCGTGCGTTTAGAAAAGTTGAAGTGCCGTTGTTGGATAAGGATTATGAACAACAGAAGCAGACGGACAAGTTGCTTCACGAAGAGCGCAGGCGAGCCACGATTGAGCAAACCAAGACGCAGTATGAGATTCGTGTGAAGTTGCAAAAGAGACTGCGGCGGATGTTGCCCGATTACGAGGCATTCAAGAACAAGGTTCTGGAGGATTAGGGAAGCATACTTTTGTTGTAGTACGTTTTATTCCTCATGATATATAAGCAATGTATACATTTCTTTTTAATTACAACTCGTTCAACCAAATATAAAATTGCAAACTTGCACTGGCCACAAAGATTGAAAAGAAGCCAACGCATGACACAAAATCTTGCAGATTGTAAAGAAAATTTTAATCTTGATAATTTAGTAGCTATGTATTCACAAAAGATATATAATACAAGGCGTAAGAAAAGAAGTGCGCCGGTATCCCCTTCCATAAAACAACGTTAAAACAACAAAATATATGAAATATGTATAAAACAAATAAAAATTTAACTTTTAGTAAACTCCGGTAAATACAAAATTAATGTCATGGATATATGTAAAATGTGAGTGGGGATTAAACAGAAAGCATCCATTCCGAATACGGATTGTCGTCTTTCTTGACAGAAATCATACCAAGCTGACGCATTTTCTCCACGCCTTCGCCAGGAAGACGGTCATGTTGATGACGATGTTGAAGATGTTGATGTTGATGTTGATGTTGGCTAATACGTTTTTCCCTGCGACGGTTGTTCTTGCGTTCCAAGCCTTTGACAATGTCGATCGCGCCTCGTTGCCTGCTTACGCGGTCATTTCGCGGTCGCAAGAAGATTAATGAGCGATCATATTGAAAGCTGGTTGAGCGCAAGGCAAAATCAGCAGGATGAACAACAGCCGCGGCCGGCCTAAACAAATCATGTCCATGACCACCGTTTCTTTTCCGTGAAGGCCCTGGTGAAGACACGATCTTGACTAACGGCGGGCGACGACTGGCGGGTCCCTGATCGGATTCCGAATCAGAGGAGCAGTTCTCGTCGTCGTCATCGTCCTCATCGTCGTTACGATCTTCTGGAAACGTAGGATCGAAATCTTGAGGACACACCTTGTGACGGTTATTTCGAGCATGTTGTTCTTCGAGAGCGGATACATATGCGATTTCAATAGGCCTGTCTTCGTCAAGAGTACCACAGACAAAATCGGACGGATCAGGCACCATATTTTCGGGTGGAGCCATCGGGCCCTGAACCTCGTCATTATCATCATTGTCGTCATTGTCGTCATTGTCGTCATTGTCATCATCGTCTTCGTCGCCTTCATCGTCTTCGTCGTCTTCATCGCCTTCTTCTTCATCTTCATCTTCATCTTCATCGTCATAATCCAGGTCTTCGTCAGAAGAATAGCCATCATCATGATCTATGATCAGATTATTATTAACAGGATGAACAACACGATGACAAAACATGGCTCGAGTCGGGGTTGTGGGAATAGGAGGACGAGCATGAGGAGTCGAGTCGCTAGCGTTATCGGTATCATCATTTTCAACATAATTGTCAATCCCATTGTCGTCATAGTCATCGTCACCGTCATCATCGTTAGGTTCATCGCTGAGCGTTGATATCTGACGTTCCTTACACAAGACACCGTCGACACGTAAGATGCGTCGAGGTTGAGGGTGGAAGATGTGGGATTCGAGTTCGCCTTGTTGTTTGTTGGATTTGTTGTTACAGGCAAACTTGATTGACAGCTTCTGCTGAAATTGTTGCTGCTGCTGTTGCTGTTCGTCTTGCTGTTGCTGTAGGGGACATACGAAACGGATAATGCCCTTTGTTAATGCCGGTTGCAGTTGCAATTGAGGCGGTGGAGTTGGGGTCGTGTTGCGAGACGTGTAGTCGCCAGAGTCAGACAGATGATCACGGCCAGACGAACTGCCGCCGCCGTCAGAACACGACGGAGAAGCCAGCAGCATCTGAGACAGCAGTGAGTGATTCTTGGGAGGAGAAATGCAGAGTTGACGTTGGAAGCTGGGCTCGAGCTCTGGCGGCTCGTCAGGGTCGTCGATGACGACGTCGTCGTCGCGACAGGAAGTTGCAACGTGACCAGACATAAATGATACTATAACGAGCCAGCCATTGTGGCACGCAGGAGCGGTGAACCAACGTAGAAGTGATTTGGTAATGCGGTTGGGTGGTGGTCGTCGACGCGGGCGAATAAGACGCAGCGCATTAATTATATTATCACCCCAGGCAGGCAAAAAAAAAAAAGAGAAAAACCCGGCACGGTGTCACACCACACAGCACGTGATAACTGCTTACGTCAAATTTAGGGCAAGGTGACAGGGCTAAAGCCAGGGCCAGGGCAAATGGCGCAAGATAACGCCACCTGGTCTCGACCGGTCCGCCCGCAACGCATGCCTGCGCGGTTTGTGCACTTGCAACCGCAACCAGCAAATAAGGCGGCAGCGGCATTACTCATCTCGTAATCGCGATAATCTCGATCAGACTTATCTTTGCCAAACAAAAAACCCTAACCCCTGCCCCCCTGCCCTGGCTCGGTTTTCTTTTCTTCCTGCCGCTTCCCGGCTTTCTTCTAATTTCCTCCCAGTTCGCTCGTTCCTGCACTCCTGCGCTCCTGCAACCAACCCACACTCCTCTATCGGTCCTCCTTATCCTCCTGCTGCAATGGGTTTCTTCATTGACAAGATCCCGACTCCGTTGTCTCCTAACAGGGATGGCGACTTTATCAAGGAAGGCACCGGGTTTTCCAGAATTTTCGCCCCTACCTACAACTTGGTGCTTCTTTTCATCTTCCTCTTTTTGACCGGTTCCTACTTCTATAACTTGCATTTTAGAAAGCCCCGGGGCGAGAAGCAACCGTTGCTCGGTGAGGCCGCAAAGGCGCCGTCCAAGTTCACTCTTTACTACAGGCGCGTTCGCTCCGTGCTTCTGTACCAACCCAAGGGCAGGTACTCCGAGTCCTACGGCACCACGCTTGTCATCGCTTCTTACCTCGGATTGAATGCGTTTTACTTGTTTTTCCACGGTTCCACTCGCCATGTCACCATTTTTGGTGACCGTCTCGGCTTTATTGCTGTCACTAACATGCCCATTTTGTTTTTGCTCGGTGCAAAGACTGGATTGCTCGTGCAATGGACTGGCTGGTCTCATGAAGGCTACAACATCTTGCATAGACACGCCGGCCGGGTTGTTGCGTCTGCTGCCGTTTTGCATGTTGTTTTCTATTCTCTGGCTTGCCCCATCTCTGTCATGGTCCACGTTACCACCATCTTTGTCGCTCTTTTGGCCACCATTTCGTTCGTTATTATTTTGATTTCGTCCATTGCGCCGCTCAGAAACAAGACTTATGAGTTGTTTTTGTACTTGCACGTGTATTTGGTTGTTGCCATTTTGCCTTTGTTGTACTTCCATTTTGAACGTGTTCGTCCTTACGTGATTGCGTCTGCCGTCATTTTTGTTTGGGACAGAATCAACCGTTTCAAGAACGCGCATCATGTCATTGCTCACACCACAATTCTTTCTGGCAACACTGTCAAGTTATCTCTCAACGTTAACTCGACTTTCAGAGAGATCCACTGGAAGGCTGGTCAGTACGTGTATATTAGCATTGCCAACCTTGCCCGTCAGCAGGCGCACCCTTTTACCATTGCTTCTCCACCCAATCCGAACAATCTTGATCTCATCATCAGAGCCCGCAAAGGCTTTTCCAAGTCCTTGTTCTTGTCTGAGTCTCCAGAGCACAAGGTTACCTTCCACGGTCCTTATGGTTCACCACCAGTGTTTGATGGCTATGATCGTGTGATCCTTCTTGCTGGCGGTGCCGGCATTTCTTATGCTTACCCTGAAGCTATTCAGCTTTCTGCTGCTGATGGTCATTACGCTGGTGCCAATCCTGATGTTGACTTCCTTTGGGTCGTGCCATCCCGTGACTTTACTTCGTGGGTTGACCTTAAAGAAGATTATAACGTTGACTTCAAGGTGTGGGTTACTGCTGAACAAGGCCGTCCTGATATTAAGAAGTACGTTAAGGATTCTATCATTGCTGCCGGCCCTGGATCCCGGGTGGCCGTTGCGGTTTGTGGTCCTGGCCCACTTGTACGTGACTCCAGAAATGCCTGCTCTGAGATGCTTTGGGAGGGTTTGAATGTTTCTTTCTACTCTGAGAACTTTGGTTGGTAGTTTTGCATAGTATTTTAATTTAGATTTTCCATTTATACTTTTTTTTTTTTGGTTTTATTTTTAAAGGGGGTCTTTTTTTTTTTCATCAGTGGGAAGCATTTTAAAAAGGTATTCATTTTTTTTCCAGTTTCTCATCTAACTTTTATGTATCGGGGTTTTATTCATTTAGCACTTGATGTGCGTAGTTTAACGTTTTTTTTAGCGTTACTTTTTTTTATGATGTTGATTTTATTAAAAAAATTTTTTTTTTCCTATTTCATAGATGAGAAAACGGGATATAATGTTTTTTTGAACCAATGCTTTTTCAACTTCATGGTGTTGCGCGCATATTTTTTGTACTATTATTTTGGTGGGATTTTATAATTTAAGTATATTTAAAAAGAATTTTAGACATGGATTAATGTTTTTTAATTTATTTATTCATCATGAAATTACTATGATAGTCATAGAATTTTAGTTCAAATACAAGTGAAAAGTGGAAGAAAAAAAATATTTTTTTGTAATTGTGTTCGTGATGAACTCGGAAAGAAAAAAGTTGATTTGTAATGAAGTACCGTAAGAAATCGTGTTCGTATTCGTAATATAGATAATTTTTTTTTTCGTGGCAGAGTGGAAGTTCCGAGGACATAAAATAATACGCCTCGTTGTGTTTCCGGAATCTTGCCAGAAAAAAAAAAAAAAAATTTGCAGAAATAAGGGAGTTTGCACCGAATGTAGTTAGCTCTCCGTTTCATCCATCGATTTTGCAAAATGGGTGACATGCGACTTCAGTGCGGTATTAATAATGCAGCGTATCCCCCAAGTCAAAACCGAGAGCGTACTACATGGCGGATCCGTGTTTTTGTAAAATTGTACTATAGTTATAATAATAATCTGGATATCGCTATGTAAGAAGGTGATATACCGTTAATTCTGACACCATGCCAATAATATATGTAATATTTATATGGTGAGCTGTTCGGTAGCAAAACGTTAGTTGTTTTATTATGGTGATAAAGAAGTTACGCACGATACACAAGCCCTGAAGTTATGGTATGTCACACTGCCTGAAAACATTCGCAACGTTCGTACTGATCCAACGTCCCCAAATTTTGTTATAATATTCGTGATTTGGTGAATGGGAATTGTAGTGTCCGTCGCTCTTTTGCATTCCGTATCTCCCCTTTCACGTCTCATGCACTCATTTAATTGTAATTGTACCTATGGTGGTCGATCATGTAACAAAATATACTTGGGATTACATATCACGCTTGCATTATAGATGACTATATATTTATAAGATCGATAACAAGTTTTTGCAGGAAATGAATAATATCTACGTGCAGAAACTTACATATGCTATGATGACTGGATTTCAAACTTTTCAGTTACCCACGGCACCTACGCGCAAAACAATTCCTTTTCACAAATCTTATCCTCTTCTATGAAATTTTTTTCAGAACTCTCATCCCTTCGGCGCAGACAAATCAATCAAGACTTGACCGCAAACTTTGAGAACTAACCCAGCGAGTCCAATATTGACATCAAGCGTCAAAAATTTCTTCAGGAAATTAGGATGCAGATCATTTTCAATACCGTCAAATCATATAAGGAATTGCACAGATAGCCCCTCAGTACTGCAAAGATCTCCAACCATATACCACAGCCGTGACCCGCATTTTCCAACTAAAAATTGTTCAGCTTTCATTAACCGGGTAAATAACAATTTAATCCTTGTCATAAATATACCTCTGCTATAGTGCAAACTAGGTATCGTTCAAGGTATAATTTGCGGAAAAGTTGGTGGATAAATCATGATATCGAAAACGTAATAATAAACTAAACATTCGGCAACTTTTCTGTATGTGCCGGCCAATATATAAATGCAAAAATATCTATGGTCCATTCTACAATCTTTTTCATAATACGTCACTGTGGTATCGCTTTTTTTGTCTCTCTGCAATGATTTTTGCTCGGCCATTAGATCATCAATGATAGGCGCACCACTAAACTCCGGTACCTTATCGTCAAGTTCCCTGTTCTGGTTAGTTAAAAATCAGTGCAGTCATCCCATTTTTAGGCACCTTACACTCCACACTCATCAGTAAATCAGACAATAACACGTTCAAACGCTGGCATTTTCATTCTCAAGCGCCGATGACCGAAAACCGAACGTTAGAAAATTCTTGCATATCCACGTTGGTGCGTGAACCCTCCCCCAGAAGGCACCCTAACTTTCAGCAATATGCGTCATGTAATAATAATAAAACAAGTCGATGCCTCATCGATCGCCCGTAATCAAAGCGTGCGTTATCTCACACTGTCACACATCAGCCCGAACAATACGACTGACAAGTGTATCGCTCAAGATAGTTGACCGGTTATTGCTCACACAGCCAGTGTCGGCGTATGAACCTCCCCGAGAAGGCACGTCAACTACCAACAACGTGCTCCACATCTCATCCTGATGTACAGAACACATTTGTACCTGATCTCGGTCACCGTGCATTACTTCGGTTTACCGAAATCAAAACATGCTCTGCTTGTACATCAATACTTTGACCATGATACGACTATTGCACATTCTCATCATATATACGTTTTCATTGCGCCCAAAATACATTGAATAACTGGTCTCAATGATGGTTGATCGAAACCGGAGCATGCTCTGTCTAGAACATCCGATCCGATAAGGGTAATTAATTCCAAAGGCAATCATGCCAAAGTAAGGCATATCGACAGTTTGCTAGAATAAAAATTAAAGAGTAACCTGTCCCAGCACGTTTTGCTCAAGCCAATCAAACAAAGTCTTCAAACATCGTCAGCTAGGTCACGATAAAAATAAAAAAAAATTCAACTCACCCTTTTTCAAGTAACACCGTCTACAAAGAATACTTTCACACCATGAATCAGACCTTCAGACATAAAGGTTTCTCATATGAAAAAACCTTACAAAGCAAGATTATGTCAATGACATTTTCGTAACTGGGACCATAATCGCGGACAAATTTGAAATGTGCGTAAAAATATGTACCTGGGGTCCAAAAATATATGGCATCCACGGGAGAAAACAAAAAATATAAATCTAAAGAAATAGCGGAAACTAAGATACCGAAATTTCATAACGTCAATCGCTAAGTTCACCGCTAGATATTTCTTGCAAACAAGTGTCAATAACGTGCACAATGTCTCTTAATCGCCTGGTCGCGGTGTCGTGCATTAACTCAGCTAACTGTGACCAAAACAAACGCGCTTTTATCCACCCTCATAAATTTGATCTTGAAACAAAAACTTATAATAAGTCTAACGTTCAAGTTTTAACTCTGGAATTTTTCGTTAAAAAATACATATCAAACCCTCCCACCCCCCGATTTATTAAGCTTAGTGCATGCTTCGAGTATTATATATTCTAAAAACTTTGATTGGCCGGCTTATATTCGACGCTCCACTCCATTAACATGACATGCGATATCTGTATCAAACAGTGACAATTATCTCAGTATCGAGACGGCTGCCGTTGTTACCAAACCGTGGCCAAACCGTGACCAAATCTTGTCTTGTCGCTTGCTACGCGCTTGATGATCATATTCAAGTCAACGTAGTAAGTGTAAGCATAAAACCAATCAGTTTCACGTTGTGCACCCAAAGCATTACAAACCATTATTTCGGTCAACCCATTGTTCATATTAAATCAACACAAACATACCTTCACTTTGAATTCTGCGTTGAATATATATATTCTTTGAAGCTCTCCCCAAAACTTCGAGTATTATGTACAAAGTTTGCCAGAAGCACATGAAGCCCGCTGATTCTTTCAAAAAAAACTGTTGGAAATATCTATCTTGAGCATGATGCATGCGTTCTGGTTTGAAAGAGCGTCTCCCGTGGATGAGGGCGATGGATAAGGGAAAACTGTTTGTTGTTGCCCCTCGCAGTTCGGCATTATGTAAACAAGAACAGGAAAAAAAGCTCTGTGCGTTTTTACACTTTTGCAGATGCACCCCTGGTTTTTATACATTTTTTTACTCGTTCGTTGAGAGTATATCTATAGTTATTTTTTAAAAACAAAAAATTGTTTGACAATCGATAAATTAATTAATTTTTCGAGCCAATAAACGTTAGCGAATAACACCTTTGATGAGGCCAAACAAAGCTTAAGGTATATATTGCAGGTGTACGGAGTAGTATTTTTTCGAAGAAAAGTTCTCTCAGAGTTTGTTTTAGAAATGTCAAAAACAAGATTGTTCACACGTTTAGTAAACTGGTCCGTCATACTTACAGTGACGGTTTATTACGGGTCTGCAGGCCTAAACTAATTTTTTTAATATATAAACACGTGAAAGAACTATTCTCGTTTGACTGGCGTATGGCGTCTAAATCTGCGGAAATACAGTTTACAATGTTTGGTCATGACTAAATGCCACCACCCATTAATCAGTATGACTAAATGCCACCACCCATTAATCAGTTAAATAAATTCATAACATTTAAATCTGCTGAATTTCAAAAGATGCTATCCGCATTTAATATTCGCATAGGAACTGCAGTCAAGATCTCTGATAAGGCTTTATATTATATGCGCAATATTTTAACGTACTCTTTATACTCTTTTTCTTGCTTATATCGAAGTTTTGTCTTCTTATGTCTTGTAGATAAATATAGCGTTGTCAAACTATTTTTAAAGATGCAGAAATAACGAAAAAAAGGAAGTAACACGTTTTAGCAATATACGACGTCAAACAAATGAAATCTATTTTGTCCATTGAAACTTACATTCAATAGCGAGTTACTCGCAGATGGTTCTCTAGATTTTAAACTACTCAACTTCTTCACCAAGCAATTTACTACCTCGACGTCTCTTTAAATCTTTTCCGCGCTTTGGAACTTGTAGCTCACCATCATCTGTAAACCGAGCCTCTTCTTCCAAATCATCATCTGGTTCTTCAGAGTCATCCAAAAGATCATCATCGTCTTCTTCTTCGTCTTCTTCATCTTCATCTTCTTCATTGGATGATTTTATTCGATACTTATTCGAGCCCTGCTTCTTTACTCTTTTTAATCTAGCTGCTCGCTCTCGTTCTTCGTCTTCGTCATCAGAAACAACAAAATCGTCTCGTTCATAGACATCGTGACCTCCGATCCCTGTGAAGTCCTGTTCGTTGTCAGACTTCTGGGGTCCGGTCATAGAAGCATCACGATTATATGCATATCGATTTTCTTTTTGCCGTCGCTTGGTGTCAAGTTTTTTCCTCGCTCTAATCTTACTTTCCTCAACTTTCTCGGCCTCACGTTTCATTTTCTCAGGATCCTCAGTAGTCGCAATATTATGCACATTTCTGGTTTTGACCTGTCCTTTGGTTATTGCACTCGATAGACGTAAGTGCGTTGCAGATGACATAGACGTCGGCACCAGAGTGAAACTACTATTAATCTTCGATTGAAATTGCACAATTTCATGTTGCTCGTAAGAAACTGCTACATATGTATCGTCGATTATCTTTTCTTTTATATTGAATATTTCTTTCCCGAGTTTTAGTGATAACGAACCATCTGACCATCTAATAATCTTGCTATTTGATTGTATTTTCTGTTTTGGTCAGTGAAAATTTATTACCAAGCAAAGTTGTTACTTACAAACTGGTTCTTGTCATCAATCGTATATCGCCAGCGAAGAGTGTTTTGCAGCTCAGCTCGAAGTTTTTGCCTAAACTCTGCGGTATGACTTTCACCAGCATCAAGTTGTTCCAATAATTTTTCTGGTTCGTATGCAGGATATTCTACATTCAAAAAGTTTGGAACACGCAGAAGATCAAGTTTCTTGGGAGCTAAATGTCGGGCAAGGTAACGAGGCATAGTAATTTCCATCTCTTGCATATCGACTTCTTCGAATTCGGGCTTTTCTTGCCTCTGTTCATCATCATAATCATTCAAATAACTAAATATAAGTTAATAGCTAAAAAAATATCCCTCAAAAAAACTAGACTCACGAAGTTTGATTTGCTGTATTTTCCTCCTCGTCAGCATCACTACCGGCACCAAAAATATCAATTTCTTCATCCATTCCCACGGATCTCCTATCTTCATCTTCATCTTCAACAAAGCTGTTTCTATCCTCCAAATTATCGGCATCATTCATCTCAACATCATTGTTATCAGCAGCTATTGAATTAACAGAGGAAATTTCATCTTCATCTTCATCAAACAGCCCATTGAGATCATTCTTTTGATCTCTTAAATTATTTGACATAATAACAGATATTCAAGTTGACGTGTTAACAAAAAAAAACTTATCAGTCCTTTCGTCTGTAATTGCGTCTCTGCATATATCAAAAACGAAGTAAATAGTATTTTTATAGTTATCTAGGATACTTCTGCATATGGTACAATGAATGTATTACATAGCTTATTCGGTACGTACCCCCTGTTGTTGACAGTTAGTTAAGTTAGTTAACTAACTAACTAACTAACTTAACTAACTAATTTGACTCAACTAGTTAGTTAACTAACGTTTAATTTGATTATGTAATTTATATATTGTCACGACAAAATTAAATGTTTGATAAAACCAGTCCTCATTTAATCGTGAACAAAACTCGTGCTATGAGCGAATCATCTTTATCAATCAAAGAAACAAATAGATTACGAGCCTCTTTAGGCTTGAAACCTATTCCTGTTTCAGAAGAACCACAAACTATCCAAGATGAATCGCTATCCTTAGCTGAGACCAACCGAAGGAGAATATCATTAGGTTTGAAACCTATACCTATAACTGCGGAGCAAACGCAAATAAGTTTAGATTTACCAGCAGATGACGATTTACTTGTGGCAGCGAACTATGTTGCGCACGTTTCTCATCAGCAGCAAACATTTCGACAGAATGCTGCTCGCGCTCGTATCAAAGCAGCTAAAGAACGGCTAGAACGACTGAAATTTCTGAAGGGCAGGGGATTGGGCGAAGGAGATGAAGATAGTCCTGAAGATGCTGTAGCATGGTTAAAAAAAACAAAGACAAAGCTAAGGAAGTCTGTGATTTCAATTCCCGAGGAGGAAGGTGATGATCATGAAGTTAATCAAGAATATTCCAGCAATGATCTTCAGGGACTTAAAGTCGCTCATGATTCGACTGATATACTGGCAGGTAATGAGTTAATCTTAACTCTTAAAGATTCCAATGTTCTTGACGAAGAGGAAGATGTATTAATTTCAACATCAATCCAAGACAAAGAACGAATAACGAAAAACAGAGAGAATCGCACGAAACATGCGAAATATACTGGTTTAGAAGAAGACGATGATGGCAAAATTTTAGGAAAATATGACGATGAATCGCAAGAAAAATATTTCACTATCGGGACTGAAGATATCGTGCAGCCAAAAAACAATAAGCCAGAGCTACTAGTAAGCCCTTCAACCGTTGTTTCATTGGAGTCTTCTATAGCTGGGGCAGATTCTGATTATATGCCCTCTGCACCAATAAAGATAAAAAAGCCGAGCAAATCTAAAAGAATGAGTTCAAAAAAACGTACTCGGGTAGTATCCACAGTTGTGCCAGATAATATTAACGAGGATGATGAGTATCTTCAAAATTTGTTGTCAAAGCAAAGACGTTTGGCACAGATCAAACGCAAGAGAGATATTTCCACCCCAGAAGATCTCGCCAATGACATCAAATATCTACCAATTGATTCTGAGAGTTACAAATCGAATGAATCAGGGGAACTTATTATTGATGATACTACGGATTTTGTCGATTTATTGAGGGTAGAGGAGACAAATTATATGGAATCTTCATCTCTGGGGGAAGATGCCGTGAAAGATGCTCTGCTAGAGGAATCGAAACCTCTTACAGATGACCAGCAAGATGAACCGATTGTAGAAACTGAAATCAAGAAAGCTACAGAATATGAAGAATCAGTTCATGATGCTACTGGTCTAGCAGAAACAGCGGCTGTTCAGTCAATAGGAATAGGAGATACACTGGCTTTACTGCGTAATAGAGGTGTAATTAAGGAGGCGAGTTCTAATGAACAGGAAAGACAGAGGATTCAACGCACCAACTTAAAGTGGAAAGCTGAAATGCACAAGCGAAAGATACAAGCTGAACTAGATTTACGACGGCAACGAGAGGAAGACCGCAGAAACGGCAAATACGACGGGTTGACACAGAAAGAACGAGAAGAAGCAGCAGCGAGAGAAAACCAAATTCGACAAATAGATGCAGCAAATGAAGCTAACAAGCGCTTTAAAAACTATAAACCAGATGTAAAACTGGAATACAAAGATGAGTTTGGAAGGGCAATGACACAGAAGGAAGCATTTAAACATCTTTCGCATCAATTTCATGGAAAAGGCTCCGGAAAAGCGAAGACCGAGAAAAAACTTCGACGAATTGAAGAAGAAAGAAAAAAAGAAAGTGGTCATATATTTTAAAGCTTGTGTGTTGGATTTTAATGAAGTTAAAAACAAAAAAAATTTATATAATTGAACGGATGAAGATAATCAATCCATCCATAGTCGAAATATGACAGATACCGACAATCGAATTCATCCGAACTTAATAATAGACACCGGTAAAATGTAATAGTCAATAATGCGTGACCAGAAGTCACTTAGTGACATCATGAATAGCTTCCGCAAGACGACCGACATTCGTAGAGGTGATTCCTGCAACAGAAATACGACCATCTCTAGTTAGGTATACGGAATGCTTATCTTTCAACGTGTCCACCTGTTCGGGCGTAAGTCCAGTATAGCAAAACATTCCGATCTGTGACGTAATGTGCGACCAATTTTTTTTAGATCCAAGCTGTTCAAGTTTGTTTTTTAATAAAGCACGCATTTCTATAATGCGATCAGCCATAGTTTTAACTTCAGAGAGCCATTTAAAATTAAGATCTTTGTCTCCGAGGATCTCTGCAGCAATACGAGCACCATGGATGGGAGGGTTGGAATATAACGGTCTTACAATAATCTTAAGCTGAGAATCGACGCGTTTCCTCTCATCAGCAGACTCAACAACCAAAGAAAAAGCACCGACACGCTCACCGTAAAGACCCATGTTTTTGGCAAACGATTGAGCAAGAACAAGCTGGTGACCTTGTTCAACAAAGTAACGAAGAGCAAAGGCATCTTTGTCAGCATCACCAGAAGCAAATCCTTGATAGGCCATATCAAAAAATATAAAATGACCCTTATCCTTTGCTACTTTAGAAATTTCACGCCACTGAGCGGGAGTAGGATCAACACCAGTGGGGTTGTGTGCACAGGCATGAAGAAGGATAATCGACTTTTCAGGAGCAGAACTGAGATCCTCTAAAAGACCAGGTAAATCAAGAGATATCGTATCTTTGTCATAATAGCGATAGGACTTGACTTCAAGACCAGAGTCACGAAACACGGCACCATGGTTTGCCCATGTTGGGTTGGGAACATATATAGTTCTACCGTGTGGGTACCACTTAGCCAAAAACTCACCACCAATTCGAAGGGCACCTGTGCCAGAAATTGATTGAGTGATTACAAGTCGATTCTCTTTAATAGCGGACGAATCCGGTGAGTACGCGAGAAGAGCAGCAAGTTTTGTGAATGCAGGAACGCCAGAAATTCCAGCGTACTCTTTATCTAGCAATTGCTCGAGAAGTCTAAACTCTGCCTCTTTTACAGACGGTAACACGTACGGCTTTCCATTGTCATCTCTGTAGGCGCCAACGCCTAATAAACAAATAAATAATGATGAAATGCAATATCAATATAGCTGATACTCACCAAGATTGATTTTATCGGCATATGTATCAGCTTTATATGCTTCAGTTATTCCGAGAATTGCATCAGGAGGACCTTGGGGAACCTTAGACCACTATATACGAGTTAGTTGCCCAATGTTTACAGAAAAACTCGTGAACATGAACATACAACTGATGCAGTATGAGTTGACCGAAACAGGTTAAAAGTCGAAGCAGGCGTTCCCGTAGTAGATCGAGTGCGCAAATAAGTCCGCAACAGAATAGAATTCATAATTCTTTAAGTGTAGGATATGACAAACAATATATTCCTCAAAGTCGTCGTTAAATTTTTTACTATTTATACGTTTAGAGCTGGACCGCCGAGACCATTTTATTTTACCCGGGCGATGGGGATGGCGGGGTATTTACAATTCACATCCCGGTGGTCCGGTTTCCGCCGACGAATATCAGTCCCGACATCTACATCCTCCGTAAGAATTGGCTTCCTTACTTGCTTATGAAAAATGCCATATATGTGAAACAGGTGAAAAGGCCCGTAGCAACTCTGGATTATGCTACGACTCCTGATGAGTGATGAACTCGGAAGCACGCTTTGTGGCATAACTCTTCTTTTGCATACACAGCTGGCGAAACATCCGGATTACTCCGATTTCTAGCCTAAAATTACTAAGGCGTGTGAACTCACGATTGTCTAAAAAAAAGAACTCGAGTAATTATAGTACATTTTAGTGCATAGCCATTGATGGAATAATTACACAGATGTTCATAAATATGTATTACACTAGTATCATATTAATAATAATGTGCAAAGGAACAAAAAAGATGATCACTTTACTCTTTTTTTAGGCTAGCCTCACACGTAACGTGGTTGAAGCGAAGGCCGGGTAAAGCCGAGAGATAGACATGGAAATAGAAAAATGTTTAACAGCTGTCTTCACATTATTACACAAGAGATATACTATTTGTGTTTAATATATATTATTCTTATTATATAAAAGTTAAATATAGAACTCTTATTAAATCAAAACTCCAACTGCCTCAAAGTCAGACAAAATGATCCAAACAGGCGTAGCAACCAATACTACCTCATTAAAACAAATCGGAAAAAGAATTAAATGAGCTGAGCGGATCTGATGGCATTGTCAAAGTTGATGTCGTTGAAATCCCGGGAGTAACTAGTAAAGCGATCAAAGTTAGGGGCGTTTTGAACATGATGCCGTCAAGGGATTTGCAGCGAGAGATGGCGACTATTATTATTAATATCCTTTATTTTAAGCAAACATGCAAATATTTCCAGCTATGGCCTGCTGTGGCCTGCTGTGGGAGATGGCGAAGTAGGTGAGGCCAAAGGCAAAATCCTTGACGGCGATGTCGAGGACGATTTTTGGTAAAGTCATGCCTTGACTTTTGTGAACCGTGATTGTGCATGCCGATTTTAAGGTGAACTGAATACGACTGCAGCCGACGGTGCCCTTCTTTAACCTGTGACGGACGGGGAAGACAGGCACATACGAAGGAAGGGAGGCGATATTAAGGAAGGTCCCCTGGTAGCCGTCGAATTCGACGACGACGGACAGCATATCTTCAACCAGATCGGCATCAGACGGCCATGTAATATCACGAATAGTACCGAGAAAACCGTTGACCAAACTGTTCTCGGTCCAGAGGTTTTTAGTGAGCGTGACCCTGGCACCAAGGGCAAGTTAGAGTTTGGGAGCGAGATTGTCGGCGTCATCGATGGATGCATCGCGAGCACCTCTGCCACCGTGCAGGGCGTCGATAAGGCGCACAGGACTGCCAAGCTTTGTGAGAGAAGCGGTGTTCCACTCGCCGACATTTAAGTTTGACGCATAAACGTGTAGAGCGTTGTCGAAAGAAGCGAGCTCATTAGCGCTCAAGTTGTAACAGACGCGATTGTGAGTAATCTCCAACTGTCGATATGAAGGTCAGACACGCGTAACTTGGCAAGGACTTCACGGAAGGCGTCATTGTTGGAGCCGGACTGACGCGCGATTTGGGTCAAGCGACGGCCTGGGAGAATAACAGATAGAGACGGCGACCAGCGACGTTCCACTCATTTGTTGATCTGGAAGTGAACAAAGACGGGCCACGGACGGGGGCAAGCTGATAGAAATCACCGCACAACAAAATGTTCACCCCGCCGAACTCTTTATCTCTATTCTCCGGGAAGATATGGCGCAAGCGCGAGTCGACTGGGGCGAAAATGTCTCGCGAGACGATAAATTTCTCGTCGATAACCAAATAGCGCACGCCGAAATATCTGGGCTACAGAGCATCTAAGGTCGCCGGAGAGAAATATCCGAGGTTACCCTTGACAGATTGCAAAGCGTGTAGCCGCGAATAGTGAAGGCAGCGACGCTGGTAGACCCGCATCTCAGAAGCGATCATCGGCCATGGCAGTCAGCGTCTCCAAGAGTCGCATGATGACGAATGTTTTGCCAATATCACCAAAAACAATATACACCATTAACACTCAGTTCTTGTAAAGCTAATCTAGGAACCACCCGCCGACCCAGACGCGTCGCTGGCCTGTAAAGTTAACAAACCAGCACAACCAAAAAAACATAGACACGAGCCTCAACGAGCAAGCACGTCGCGCGACAATAGAATGACGTATACGCTTGTTAGGCGGCGGCATACTTGCACACAAGTTAGCATCAACGGCTGCAGAGTATGTAGATAGCATGCACAAACAAACAAACGCGACACACCCGGTCGTGCACGTGATCACAACCCCAAGACAGGAAACCCACGTGATCAGCAAGAAGAGTGATTTTTAAATCGTGTCTCCTCATGCAAAACGAATTTAAAAAAAAATTTAAAAATAGTAGAGTATAGTTAAAGATTGGGGCTACAAAGTTATGAACTTTTTTATTTTGATGTTGATTTTCCCAAATCACGAGCTGGAGTAAGGGCCGGTGGGAGCCCAAACACAGATAGAAAAGGCCACAGTGGACCAAATAAAATGTAAAAGGAATGAAAAGATTTGTCGAGAAGAGCTCTACAATAATATGCCAATAAGTTTTAAATGCGATGGTTTGATTTAAGCAGAGAAAATAAATAAGAGTTTTCCTAACGGTATGCGGCTCAAAAACTTGATGTTTCTAAGTTTCATCAGTCCGATTATGGCTCTCTCCATAATCATTATATATATATGTAATTGTAAATAATCAAATTCTCTAAGTTATTCGTATAAGTTACTCGTAAAGTTTCATTCGTCAAATAGTAATCGTATTTGACTAGTTATATGACTATGAATATGAATATGTATTCGCCTTAAGAAAAAAGTCAGCCAAATTTACATTCAACATGTGGTTTTATTGTAAGAAGAACTGTGATATTTTGTTTTGTATACTGTGGATATGGGTTTTTGCCTTCATGAATGATTTCCCCATTTCATAACCCAAATGGCCACGGCTTTCAGGACACCATAACTGAATAGTTTCATTTATGTGTACTTTAAATAAGGAATAATAATAATATCGCATATATCATGTCCAATCCTACCAGCAAAAATTCGTTCTTACCTCTCTCTCTATACAGAAACCACCGTGTAAAGAATTCTGTCACCTTTAGTTGCTTTCGTTATGTATACTTACCAAATATATAAATAGGGAATACGAGCACCACGTTGTGTATACGTTATTATACATGCCCTAAACACAGCAGTTGTACACGCCGCGTGCCCCTGTTCAAACATATTTAACATCACAGAGTACATATAATGTACGATGGCGTTGTCAGCGTTGGTTTCTTTTGCACTCGGAGTAGTTTCATGTGCTTTAGTTTTGCACGGTATATCATTTACAGCAGAGTTTGTATTCTAATTGCAGTGTTTTTTTCATTCATTATAACCTATGATTAGTACTAGTAGGTCGAATGAACTCAAGGTGGATGTTGACGTTTCAGATAGCGACGAAGATGAGGAATTTTCTCAGTCCATGACAGAGTACAAGATGGTATGTGTCATTTGCCTTAACTTATCATTGCAATACTTTTACTTACGGTTGTAGATTCTTGTTGTTAGAACTGATCTTGGAATGACTAAAGGTAAAGCCGCAGCACAATGCTGCCATGCCGCTGTGGGCTGCTACAGGAAAGTTGCGCACAAAAACAACCCAAGTTTGCTTCAGTGGCTACGATTTGGACAGCCTAAGATTACTGTTCAAACTAAAACGGAAGACTCATTGCTTTTACTACAGGCTCAAGCCGAAAGTCTTAACATCACATCATGTCTGATTCATGATGCTGGCCGAACGCAGATTGCTGCCAATTCTGCTACAGTCCTAGGACTTGGGCCAGCGCCAAAACCTTTATTAGATCAGATAACCGGAAATCTTAAATTATACTAGATACGCATTCATATGCCCATAATTTGTACCATATACACTCTTTACTATTTATTTACTATACTATTATCTGTATGAAAGTACTGTTTGACTAAAGATTTTTAAAGATCATGGTCAACCTTTAACCCAAGGTCAAGATCTCCAATAAACTTCCTGTCCTGCAATTCAACTGGTAAATAATCTTGATTTACTTGTCCGCCTAAATAATCTGGGTTATATTTATACATCTGACCGTGACCAAGATGTTTCATCAGGGTGGTGGGTGCATTGCGTAGATGAAGCGGAATATTCGACGTTGCTGCAACTGCGTTTTCTTTTAAAACTTTCGCTGCAGCATTATAGGCCCTATATACCTTAACAGATTTTGGTGCATTCGCTAGCTTTATCGCACAATGAGCGAGAGTCACATTGGCCTCCGGCATACCAATCTTTTCTGCAGCTGTGTAAGTTGCAACTGCAAACGGCAGGCAGCTGTCATCTGCAAGACCAATGTCTTCCGATGCAATTCGTATCATTCTCCTAGCAACATATAATGGTGATTCTCCGGCTTCAAGCATACGTGCTAAATAAAACAAAGCTGCATCTGCATCCGATCCTCTTACCGACTTATGAAAAGCCGATATAGTATCATAATGTGAATCACCCAATCGATCGTACAATAAGTGTGTTCGCTGCAATGACACTTTAATACTTTCCATAGTATCTACACCAGATTCAAGTACTAGCTCAAGTAGATTAATTGCTACTCTGCCGTCGCCGTCCGACAAACCTGCAAGGTACCGAAGACATTCGTCATTTAAATTTTGCGATATACGTCGCAATATAGTAAATACCTCATCTAGAAGAAGTTTCTGTAAAACAAAAACTCGGCATCTTGATAACAGTGCCGCGTTGACCTTAAATGATGGATTTTCTGTAGTTGCCCCTATTAAAATTATTTCACCTTTCTCCACACTATGCAGGAAAATGTCCTGCTGAGCTTTGTTAAACCTATGAATTTCATCCAAAAAAAGAATTGTTTTTTTTCCAGTTAAGCGTAAAAAATTTCGAGATTCTTGAAATATCCTTTTGCAGTCATTAACTGAAGCAGACGTTGCCGACAATTCATCAAAGTGAGATTTTGTTTTCTGTGCGATCAAACGCGCTAATGTTGTTTTACCAACTCCAGAAGGTCCCCACAAAATCATTGATGGACACATCTCTTCTGAAATTAAAACAGTAAGAAAAAGTAATATAACAGTTACAACATCATGAAACTTACTCTCCATAAATTTTCGAAGTATACCATCTTCTTTTGACAACAAATGTTTCTGCCCTACGAAATCGTCCAAAGTTTTTGGCCGCGCTTGTTCAGCCAATGGAGGTTCAGGCTCTTTAATTTTTCTTCTTTTTGATATCTGATTGCTTCCATTCTGTGGCTCCACAGTAAAATTGTGGGCATTCACATCAATAATCGGGTTTCTTTTGGATTCAAATAGTGGAGCAATTTGAAAATTACTATTTATTTTCGTAGATAGTCCAGCTGCGTCAAAGTTGTTTGAATTCACATCTGCAACCTTACATTTATTATCAATGTGTTGATTTATTTCATCGTATGATACTCTTTGACTGCATAGAGGGCATTCGACGAAGTCTGACGCCATTTTCAGAACCTAAAAAAAAAAAAAAATACGATAAATAAAAAGGGTTTATAGCCCAATTTAATTATAACCGAAGATTAAATTGGCCAAATCCAAAGTCTTCATATCGAATAATAATCATCTAGTATACATAAAATTAATTCAAAGGAGATAAATATGGATGCAATATCAGGTAGTCATTAGGTCACGTGATTATTATATGTAGTTTAAATTCTGTGTTATGCCATAACTCTAAAAACAGTATGAATTCTGTGTTTGGCTGCTTGGGGCGTTGAGCTTTGTTGCACGCCTATAGTCTTTCACTAGAAACAAATTCTGTTTGCTCAGATAGCTATATTCGTTAAGCACTTTTCTTTTGTTCGAAATGCGATTAGATGTCAAAGTAAGATAAATTGCCACTTTAATTTATTTTGATTAAAGAATTTTTTTTTTTGGTTTACACAAGTTAACGTTTTCTTGTTACAGCGTCAACTACTTGCTAGATCCGACAGGGTTAAGGGAATAGATTTCCATCCAACTGAGCCATGGGTTAGTCAATTAATTTGTATTAAATTTTTGTATCAAATACTTACAGGAGATACAGATTTTGGCTACATTGTATAGCGGTAAGCAGAATTTTGCATTTGGCTTATAAGCTGACCTAACTTGGCTACAGGAAATGTTCACATTTGGTCATACGAAACGTTATCTATCGTGAAAACTTTTGATGTCACTGAAGTTCCCGTTAGAGCTGGCCGGTTTATTGCTCGCAAAAATTGGTTTGTCGTGGGAAGTGATGATTTTCAAATTCGTGTGTATAACTACAATACGTCGGAAAAGGTAGCTCAATTTGAAGCCCATCCTGATTATATACGTGCTATTGCTGTTCATCCTACTCAGAGTTTTTTGTTGACAGCGAGTGATGACATGACAATTAAGCTATGGAACTGGGATAAAGATTGGAGATGTATTCAAGTATTTGAGGGACATAATCATTATGTAATGTCATTAGCTTTTAATCCCAAGGATACGAACACATTTGCATCGGCATGTCTTGACAGGACTGTGAAAATTTGGTCCCTTGGGTCTTCAACACCAAACTTCACTATGGATGCTCATGAAATCAAAGGTGTTAACTTTGTTGATTACTATCCTTTGGCCGATAAGCCCTATATTATTACAACATCGGATGATAGAACGATCAAAATTTGGGATTATCAGACTAAAAGCTGCATTGCCACGCTTGAGGGCCATAATTCAAATGTATCGTTTGCAGTATTTCATCCTGAACTTCCTATCATCATTTCTGGTTCAGAAGATGCAACTGTTAAGATTTGGAATGCTAATACGTATAAATTGGAACAAACCCTAAACTATGGGCTTGAAAGGGCTTGGTGTGTAGGATATAGAAAGGGTAACAATGCGATCGCTGTTGGCTTTGATGAGGGCACGATCGTAATGAAAATGGGAAGAGAAGAACCAGCTATTTCCATGGACTCCAGTGGTAAAGTTGTATGGACTAAACATTCTGAAGTTCAAAGTAGTGTTATAAAGGGTGGCGAAAGTTTGAAAGATGGGGAAATCATATCTTTGCCACAAAAGGATCTTGGTTCTGTTGAGATCTATCCCACTCAGCTTATTCATTCTGCGAACGGAAGGTTTGTTGCTGTATGTGGTGATGGTGAATATATTATTTTTACTGCGTTAGCATGGCGCAATAAATCGTTTGGCCCTGGTCTTCAGTTCGTTTGGGCTCAAGATAGTAGTACATATGCGATTTTGGAAAGCTCAACTTTGATCAAGGTTTACAAGAATTTTAAAGAACTGTCACCTGGCCACATTCAGTTTTCATATAATGCCGAAGGTATTTTTGGGGGAACTCTTCTTGGTGTCAAGGGCAGTGATTGGGTTGGTTTATACGACTGGGAAAGTGGCGTCTTAGTTCGACGAATTGATGTAATCCCAAATGAAATTTACTGGTCAGATACAGGCGAATTTGTCACATTAGCGTGTGATGATTCTTTTTATGTTTTAAAGTTTTCTAGGAATGCCTATATTTCTGCAGTTCAGGAAGGTCAAATTGATGATGATGAAGGCGTGGAAGAAGCTTTTGAAGTAGTTACTGATATAAATGAAAAGTAAGTTGCCATTTTATTTCTGGTTTTTTTTTTTTTTTCAGGCTGACAATTTAGTGTTCGTGCCGGCAAATGGGTTGGTGATTGCTTTATTTATACAACGTCGACCAACAGATTAAACTATCTTGTAGGTGAACAGACTTATACGGTTAGCCATTTTGATCAACCAATGTACCTCCTTGGATACATTCCTAGAGATAGTCGAGTTTACTTGGCAGATAAAGATTCTAATGTGATTTCATATGCTGTATCTCTTTCTGTTTTAGAATATCAGACTGTAGTTCTTCGTGGTGACATGGAACAAGCATCTTTATTGTTGGAACAGATTCCTTTAATTGAAAAGCCCCGGATTGCAAGGTTTTTAGAAGTCCAGGGATATAAAGAATTGGCATTAGAAGTCACAACGGATAATGATCACAAGTTCGATCTTGCGCTTTCCCTTGGAGATCTTAACGCTGCTGAGCAGATTGCCAAGAAAGATTTGTCTGATCATAAATTGAAGGTATTAGGAGATGCTGCATTGACAGCATGGAATGTACAACTTGCAGAGGCTTGTTTTACTGCAGTTTCTGATTATGGCTCACTTTTGCTCATATATACTAGTACCAACAATGAAAAAGGTCTTCAAAAGTTGGCTAAAGATGCCCTGAGCTCTGGTATTAATAATGTTGCATTTGCTGCTCTCTGGGCTATTGGAAGTACTCCAGAGCTTGTTCAAATACTCGAGAAAACAAATAGATTACCTGAAGCTGCAATCTTTTCGGCGACCTATGTAGGGGAGGTGGGTCCAGAAGAAAGTCTTGACGCACCAGATGATAAGGAAACAACTGATAATACAGAATATAATAATACGGCAAATGCAGAATCAGAAGTGGAATCAGTATAGCTGATTTTATTTTGTAGAGTTTTATGTTCATATATGTTATTGATCTAAATTATTCAAGTTGTTGCGAATGTTTAAGATTTATCTAAATTGAAAACTTAATCAAATCTAATTACATGACGAGCATGTTTTTATGTCTCGGCCTTGCTACAATAATATGATTTGGTTTAATCGTACTACAATTGATCTATTTTGAAAATAATAGACTTTTGTGCTACAAATGAAAATTACATAATTTATCTATGTAGTTAACTAACTAGTTGTTAAACACCGCAATATGACTAAACGTTTCTAAATTTGAAAAGTGGCTTTTATTCACAAAGGGTCTTCGTTTTCAATCCATTTATTAGCCGCTGCTGCTAAATTCGTTATAGAATCCAATCAAAGTCGTCGCTTGTCGCCCATAAAATTTATTTTCCACCGTATTCCTATGATCTTGCTTCGGTTTGAGCTTTTTACTTTTTGTTTCTTTTCATTCGTAAAAGGATGTGTTTAAGTTTCTATCGATGATTCGTATAAGCTTTGTTCTGATAGAATCTGCCTGCCTTGTAAGTAGTAAGTAGAATTCGTTGCTATGAATTATAATTTTATTATTTTGATTTTATTTATAAAGATTACAAGAAAGGTGAACAGTTTGAATTAATGGGATTGGTTATATCGTGGCATTTTGTATTAATTTTTGACCAAACAAATTCCTGAACAAATTCAATTCGACATCGTAAACTTTATTTGCAGATTTAGAGTGGCGTCCCGTGGCCTATCAGCTGAACGATGCAGATGTGGTTGACCCAACAATCTTAGAATCGGACTGGACTAAATTGGAAGTCATTTGTGATGATGTGAATACTCGTTTTGCGTGTTTATTTTGAGGCGATAGCTGAAACTACCCAGAGGCATCAAGGTTTTTAGCCGCATGCTGTTAGAAAAACTCTTATTTAATTTATCTGCTCAAATGAAAGCCTTGAATTTAAAATTTATTGGTATATTATTGTAGAGCTCTTCTCGGCAAATCTTTTTATCCATCTTATATTTTGTTTGGTCCACTGTGGCATTTTCTATGTTGTGTAGAAATTCTGTGTTTGGGCTCCCGCCGGCCCTTACTCCAGCTCGTAATTTGGGAAAAACCAATATCAAAAAAAAAGTTCATAACTTTGTAGCCCCAATCTTTAGCTATACTTAATATTTTTAAATTTTTTTTAAATTTGTTTTGCATGAGGAGATACAGTTTGAAAATCAATCGTCTTGCTGATCACGTTTCCTGCTTTGGGGTCAGGGTTACGTATACATGATATTTTCCACTTGTTGCGTCCCGAACCTTAAATGTTACTTTATATAAATATAGCTCGCGGTCGCCTCTCGCTGAGAAAGTCTTTCCTTTTTTTGGTTGAGGTTGTTAAATTGCAGTTACTTTATATATCTTGTTTATTTGGGGATTTATATTTGTATTGTGTTCTAGTTGTACATTATGTGTTAATCTTGGTATATATTTGATTGTTGTTCAGAGTACAGTAAACCCTCGCTATAGTAAGATATATCTGGTAGAAGAAATATTTGCTTCTTATATCGAGTTCTTACTATAGGAAGTTACCCAACAGTATATGCAGTTTTGTATTTATGCATTAAATTTAACAAAGTGTATTAGTTATGACAAAAAAGCTTCTTAAGTCATACTGGCTCATTTTACAGCGTCTCATAAATTCCGCAAACTGCTTCAATGATTACAGAGCACTTTTGGAATCTTTCTGTTGTTCACCAAACAACTGCAAAATTTCGTAGACTTCATGAGCCATTTTACTTGAAATCAAGGTTTATCCTCCATTTCCTCACCAGACTCTTCACTTTCAGGCTCAAATTGAGCGAGAATAAAAGCTTCTATATCCTCAGGAGGTTCTTCAGAAGTCTCACCCACCGAGTTGAGAAATGAATGTATATCCATAATATTCTCAATATGCGAGCTGACGCATAACTCAGATAATACCCTTTCAAGATCTTATTATTATTATTATTATTCCTTATTTTAAGTACACATAAAACTATTCAATTATGGTGTACTGTGTGGTTGGTACATCAATCTTGAAACCAGCTGTGCCCATTTGGGTAATGAGATGGGGAAACCTTCCATGAAGGCGAAAACAAATACCCACAGTAGACAAAACAAAATATTACAATCCTTCTTATGATAAAACCACAAGTTGAATGTTGATTTGGCTGACCTTTCTCTTAATAATTTTCATCTCCTCTTCTTTCGCTTCTTCTTCCTCCTCTTCTTCCTTCTCTTCTCATTCCTGTTTTTCAGTCTCCATCTCCTGCTCCCACAACTCTCCAAATCCTACTTTATTATTGTGTAGATGCTGTATCCACATTTTTTGACTTTCCTCATGAGAGGTAGATTCTCCTTTTTTAATTCGCCATGACTTGGAGCCTAGATGTGTATTAAAAATTAACTTTGCCGTTGCCTTAAGGCATTGATTGGTCCAAAGTAGGTGTTTGATAGTCGGTGGTTCTGTAAAATTGGTCTCAGCAAATACATTGTTTCGTGCTTCTGCAAGCAGAGGGCACTCCAGTAAAATGTGCTGAGGATTCTGTTCACCTTCACCACACCAGCACGTAGCAGAAAGTGGTGGTTCTTGCGGAATTCTGCATATATAACTATTAAAATAACCATGGCCAGTTCTCAGTTGGACTATAATACTTGTGATCCGTCTCTTAGAGTCACGGAAAATTGGCTCTAATTTGGTGTGAGGTGTTCCCAAGTAAGTCTCTGTTGATTGGAATCTTTGTTTCCAATCACCCATAAGCATTTTGTAGCACTGAGCTTCCAAATACTTGAACGATTTGTATATACTTCTTGTTTGCACTTTGGCTGCTTCTTTCGCTATAGCATCAGCTCTATCATTGCCCACAATATCTGCATGTGCTGGGATCCAAACAACTTGAATTGTGTCTACCAGAGACATTATTGAAGCTATATTTGTCATAATTTCATTATGCAAAGCTTGTTCATAGACTCCATTGACAGTATTCAATCTTTGTATGGTAGACTGGCTGTCTGTATAAATAAATATTTCGGTAATGTCATTAGTTTGGCACCATTGTTTTACCCATGAACAAGCCTTGGTCAGTCCAAACAACTCTGCATCCCATGCTTCTATTTCTTTGACTAATGCATAGGCCTTGGATGCAATCTCTTGTCCCATGTTGTAAACAGTAAAGCTGCATCCAGTGTAGCCAGTGTCTGGGTATTTAAACCCATCAGTATATATATGTAGTGACCTAAAATTATAGTGAGTATCTGCATTATGTTGCTTGACTATTTCATCTCTATCTCCATTTGGAATATATATGTAGAAATCACAGAAGTATTCCAAGGAGCATATAGTTGAGAATCATAGTGTTTACAACTAACTATCTTGTGGTTGAATTAACTGTCGAATACTTGCCAATATGTTGTCTATTTGAGTCTCATATTTAAAAACCTGGTTTTGATTCTTCATACCATGGACAATGCTTGGAAGAAGGTTCTCTGACTGATTCATCACCTGGGGGCAGATTTAAGCATCTAGTTCTCACTGGATGACTGGAATGCATAGTTAGTATTTTTACAGCATATTTTCTCACCTTATTTTGAAGCCTGACAGTCACTGGTGGAATGGCGGCTTCTGATTGCATTGCAGCAATAGGTGTAGTTTTGAAAGCTCCCAAGATTTGTCTGAGTGCTTTGTTTTGCACTTGCTGGAGCTTTTTGGTCAACTCCACTTGACCATGAAACCAGACCTCTGCTCCAAAATCAATAATGGAGGCAACACAACTAAGGTACAACTGTCTCATTGCTGTGAAGGATAATCCATATTGAGTGTTACCAAGTCCCAGCAGTGCTTGAAAAGCATGTAAGCCAGCAGCAGCTTTTGACTGAACATGAAGTTTGAACTGTAGTTTTCTGTCCAATATAATACTAAGCCATCTGAGGCTTTCCTTTGGCTGAATGATAGTGCCACTTGGCAATTGTATTGGCTTATTTTCTGGGTTTTGCTTTCCATTGAAGTGAATAAGTTCACTTTTGGCATCATCAAATTTCACCCCATTCTGTTCACCCCACTTGGTGGCTGTCATCATGGCTTCAGTTAATTCTCTGATGTTTCAGGACTCATCTTTTCCAACTGCAACCAGTGCTACATCATCAATATATCTTGGACAGATAATGCCTTTGTGGGTCTGTTCCAATATATCAAACAATGGTTTGACATACATGAGAAATAATATAGAGGAAACTGGTGATCCTTGAGGAATTATTGTCTCAATAAGCTTCATTTCTTCTCTGTGTCCATCAAAAGTGAGACCCAACAGTCTTTCACTAAGAAGGTTGTGCACCTAATTTATGACTGCATCAGGTGCTCTGTGCTGCTTTAAAGTGACTATCAAGCTATCTTTAGATACAGTATCAAATGCACCTTTTACATCTATAAATAAAACACTGGTTAGTAGTTTTGCTGCTCTGACAGCTTGCGCTTCATGAGTTAATACTAATGCAGCATCAGCAGCTGATCTTTGTGGTCTTCCTCCCATTTGAAAATCATGTAATAGGCTCCTTTTTTCACCCAAATAGGCTAGTCTTCTTGCCATAATTTTTTCTGAAACCTTACCAGGGGCAATTGAGGAGAGATATTGGCCTATATGCTTTGGGGTGTGAGTAATCTGATTTATTGGGCTTGCGTAATACCACTCCTGTTGCCATTCTCCATATCTTGGGGTTATCCACTGTGAATAAGTGTGCGGTAAAGCCAAAAGAAGATGTTTGGAACTGCCTTGAATGCTGCTTGTACAACAAGAAATGGAATTTGATCTGGACCTGGAGCTTTTTTGGGATCAGACTGCATGATGGCAGTGTTATTTCTTCCATGGTAAGCTCTGGCCACTATTTGGTACGATTGGCTTGCTGTCTGAATTGCTGGTGGTGGAGGAAACATAGCTTGCCGATAAATATTTGCCTTTTCCTCAAATGTATTCCCTACCTGTCCTTCAAAGTGTAGCATTGGCGTGGGCTCTATTTTAAATGATTTTGTATACTTGAATGCTTTAAAAATATCTTTGCCTTTTGCATTGTCAAGAAAATTCTGCCATGACAATGTTTTTGCAGTTTGAATAACATGAAAATAGCAATTTCTTTCGTTTCTGACAGCTCTCCACATGTGATCAGGCGGTGGCCACCCGAAGTGAGGGGGTAAAAATTACAACCGAAGGAGAAGGTTTCGAAAAAGGGTTGGATAAGTGTCTCATCAGACACTTCCAGAGGGAGGTTTTCATATATTATCGTGTCCGTCATGCGAGCACGTAAAGGAGGCCTCGTAGGCGGGGTCTACTGCCACCTGCAGGTGGTGAGGATGCTGCTGCCTGGGAGTATGTCATGGGTCTAGCCAAGAGCCCTCCATTTGCATCCATCGGAGACATGCGCCCTGAAGGGCGCACCGCTGTCGCGGAAGGAGGTGCACGCCATTCTGAAACAATCATTTACGACAATATTCCGGCAGAATTATCGGCCGAATCCATTGCCAACTCTTTCTCGGAATTCAAAATTCCAGTTCAATTTTACGTTTGCCCTGACTCGAATCGCAATGTAGTCATGGAACTTCAATCTGCGGACGATGTCCGTACCGTTCTCGCGACCCCTCTCGCTGTCGAGTCGCTCAACCGTTCGCTGACAGCTTGTCGGCTGGCCATTACGGCTGAGATGGCCCGTCTCCAAGTCCTCCTGCGAGACGTCCCACTCTTTCTCACTCCTGAGGTCGCTCTGGCTACTTTCGGCCTTTCCGTCGCTCCCTTCGGGGAAATCGTCGAATTACAGCGTGATATTAATCCTCGCTACCCTCTCGTTCACAACGGCAAATACCGTCTCGTTGTCAGGCTTGCTGATGTCCGCAAGCCTATGCCTCACGCCTTGACGATCACACATAAAGGCGTTCTCACGACCATTCCGGTTCGCTTTGATCCCAAGACCAACATCGGGGGCTTCTATTTCAGCCACTCCCCGCTACATGCTCGTCAGAACTGTACCGTTGCGCCTCAGTACTCTCATTGTGCGTCTCGGCGACACCACTCAAAACGGTGCCCCAGTCGGCCTCGCACATCGAGTCCTTCACCAACCCCAGGTGAGACATCAACAGCCGAAAGTGCTGCTCGCACCACCTCAACATCATCGGCCCACCGTCATTGGCGACTCTCCAACGCCGACCGAGGGTTGCTCTGCAACATCAGAACCGGGAACCCCACTTGACCAGACCGCACTTCCTTCGGTCACACTCCCCACTGCGCGGGACCCTTCCCCGGTGAAGATCCCTCGCCCCACGCGAAAGCTTCCAGTGCAACTTCCTCCTGACACGACTCCTGCTACATCCGCTCGCAGTCCGACTCGGGGCCGCTCTACCGTTTCCAAACGCCAAGCGTCTCGGACTCCGCCACCTGGCCCACCGCCTGCATCAGCCTCGCCTTGCCGTCGGGCCTCGGCCAGTCCTCATAAGCTAGTCGCATCAACGCGACATTACCACCTGTGCTCGATCCTCCCGGTGAAGAACCGAATCAACGCGCAACTATCTAATGAGTCTTGTCTTTCAAGGCTCTAATGTCCAGAAGCTGGCGGTCGCCTGGACGAGCGGGAGATTGGTTCTTGTTTTTTCAACGTTCTGTTTCTCATGTTTTTTGTGTTTCTGAAACCTTCACATTTTCACCCGAGCTTCGTTCATACGTGTACG